>NW_027287792.1:0-60440 GCF_047511675.1 Marmota flaviventris | reverse complement strand
TGTTAAGGTTAGTGTTAGAGTTAGGATTAATGTTAGGGTTAAGGTTAAATTTAGTGTTAGTGTCACGGTTACAGTTAGGTTTAAGTATAGTGTGAGGTTTAGGAATATGTTTATGGTTAGTTTTATGGTTAGTGTTAGGTTTATGGTTAGTATTATGGTTATGGTTAGAGTTAGGGTTAGTGTTAGGTTTCGGGTTATGTTTAGTGTTAGAGTACCGATTAGGGTTTGAGTTAGTGTTAGGGTTATGGTTTGTGTTAGTGCAAGGGTTTAGGTTAATGATAGGGCTAATTTTACAGTTAGGATTAGGTTTTGAGTTAGGGTTATTGTTATTGTTAAACTTTGTATTAGTTAATATTCAGGGTACTGTTAGGGTTATGTTTATGGTTATGGTGTTAGGGTTAGGGTTATGGATAAGTTTAGGGTTAGTGTTAGGTTTTTGTTAGGGAAATGTCTATTCTTATGGTAAGTGTTAGGGTTAGAGTTAGGGTTCATATTAGGTTTAGGATTATCATAAGTGTTAGGGTTAGGGTTAGGTTTAGGTTTTGTGTTAATGTTTGGGTTATGGTTAGGGTTAATGGTAGTGTTAGGTTTTGTAATATGATTATACTTAGTGTTAGGGTTAGGGTTATGTTTAGTGTTATATTTAGGGTTAGGGCTAGGTTTAGGGTTAGTGTTAGTGTTAGGTTTAGGGTGATTGTAAGTGTTAGTCTAAGGGTTAGAGATAGGGTTAGGTTTAGGATTAGTGTTCAGGTTAGTGTAAGGATTAGGATTAATTTTAAACTTAGGGTTGGATTTAAGGTTAGGGTTAGTGTTAGGTTTTGTGTTAGGGTTAGGATTAGGGTTTTTTGGGTTACGGTTAGGATTTAAGTTAATGTTAGGGTTAGTGTTGGTGTTAGGGTTACAGAGAGGGTTAGGGTTAGATTTAGGGTTTTGGTTAGGATTAGGTTTAGTGTTGGTGTTAGGATTAGGGTTAGTGTTAGGGTTAGGGTTAGTGTTGATGTTAGGGTTTGCATTAGGATTAGTGTTAAGGTTAGTTTTAGGGTTAGGATCAGGTTTGGGTTAGGGAGAATGTTAGAGTTAGGGTTTGTGATAGGGTTATTGTTAGGATTATGGTTAGGTTTAAAATTAGGTTTAGCTTTAGGGTTAATGTTATATTAAGGTTAGGATTAAGGATAGGGTTTGGGTTAGGGCTAGCTTTAGGCTTAGGAGTAGTGTTAGTTTTAGGTTTAGTGTTACAATTAAGGTTAGTGTTAGTGTTAGGGTTAGGGTAGGGTTAGTGATATGTTTAGTGTTAGGTTTAGGGTTAGTTTTAGGGTTAGGGTTACCATAATGTTTAGAGTTAGTGTTAGGGTTAAGGATAGAATTTGAGTTAGGGTTAGGGTTAGTGTTTGGGTTAGGGTTAGGATTAGTGTTAGGGTTAGCTTAGGGTTAGGTTTAGGTTTATGGTTAAGGTAAGTTTTAGGGTTAGGTTTAGAATTAGGTTTATGATTAGGATTAGGAATAAATTAGAGTTAAGGTTATTGTTAGGTTTAGGCTTAGGTTTATTGTTAGGGTTAGAGTTCGGTTTGAGGTTAGGGTTAGGGTTAGTGTTAGGGTTAGCATTAGGGTTAGTTGTAGGGTTAGTGTTCGGGTTAGTGTTTGGGTTAGACTTATGCATAGGGTTAGGTTTAGTGTTAGGATTAGGGTTGTTGTTTGGTTAGTGTTAGGGTTAGGGTAAGGTTTAGGTTTAAGGATAGTTTTAGGGTTAGGTTTAACGTTAGTTTTAGTTTTAGGATTACGTTTTTTGATAGGTTTAGTGTTTAAGTTAAGGTTAGGTTTAGGGTTAGTGTTAGGTTTCTCTTAAGGTTAGGGTTAGTGTTATGGTTAGGCTTATAGTGAGGATTAAGGCCAGGGTTAGGGTTAGTGTTAGGGTTAGTGTTAGGATTATGGTTAGGGATAGAATTAGTGTTAGGGTTAGGGTTAATGTATGTTAGGGCTAGGGTTAGCATTAATTTTAGTGATAGGGTTATGATTAGGATTATGGTTAGGTACAAGATTACTATTAGTGTTAGGTATTGAATTAGTGTTAGTGTTAGGGTTAGCATTAGAATTTGGGTTAGGGATAGTGTTACGGTTAAGGTTAGTGTTTTGGTTAGGGTTAGGTTTAGGGTTAGGTTTAGTGTTAGGGTTAGGCTTAGGGTTAGGTTTAGGATTAGGATTAGTTTTAGTGTTAGTGTTAGGGTTAGGATTATGGTTCACCTTAGGGTTAGGGTTTGGGTTAGTGATAGGGTTAGTCTTAAATTTAGAGATAGTGTAAGTCTTAGTGTTAGTGTTAGAATTAGAGTTAGGGATAATGTTAGGTTTAGGGATATTTTTAAGATTAGAGTAAGGTTTACAATTAGGGTTAGGGTTGGTGTTACTGTTAGGGTTAGTGTTAGATTTAGAGTTAGGAAAAATGTTAGGGTTAGATATATTTTTAAGGTTAGTGTTAGGATTATGATAAGGGTTTGGGTTGGTGTTAGTGTTAGGGTTAGTGTTAGGGTTAGGGTTAGTGTTAGAGTTAGAGATAAGGTAGGGTTAGGGTTAGGGTTAGAGTTAAGGTTAGGTTTACCTTTAGGGTTAGTGTAAGGGTAAAGTTTAGGGTTAAGTTTAGGGTTAGTTTAAGAATTAGAGTTAGGGTTTGTGTTACTGTTAAGGTTAGTGTTAGGTTTAGGATTAGGGTTTGTGTTCAGATTAGTGTTAGGTTAAGGGGTTTTGTAAAGGTTAGGTTTAGAGTTAGGAATTGGTTTATGTACAGGACTAGGTTTAGATTTAGTGTTATGATTAGTTTTAAGGTTAGTTGAAATGTTAGTTTAGGGTTAGGGTTAGGGTTTTTGTTAGGTTTAGGGTTAGGTTTCAGGGTTGTGTTAGGATTAGGTTTGGTGTTAGGGTTAGAATTGTGAAATAGATTAATTTTAGAGTTAGTGTTAGTGTTAGGTTTAGGGTTAGGTTTAGGTTTAGGCCTAGTGATAGTGTTAGGTTTGGAGTGAGGTTTTGTGTTAGGATTATTTTGGTTAGGGTTAGTGTTAGTGTTAGTGATAGGAATAGGTTTATGGTTAGGGTTATGTAATATTTAAGGTTAGGTTTAGGTTATGTTTAGGGTTATGGTTTGGGTTAGTGTTTGTTTTACTTTTAGGGTTAGGTTTACTCTTATGGTTAGGGTTTGGTTTAGGGTTAGTGTTAGATTTAGTTTTAGGGTTAATGTTAGGGATAGGGTTAGGGTTAGGATTAGTGATAGGTTTAATGTTAGGTTTTTAATTAGTGTTAGGGTTAGGGTTATGGCTAGGGTAGTTTATAGAGTTAAGGTTAGTTTTAACCTAATGGTTATAGTTAGTGTTAGGGTTAAGGTTACAATTTGAGGTAGGATTAGGGTTAGTGTTAGGCTTAGGGTTAGGGATAGGTTAGGGTTCAAGTAAGTGTAATGGTTTGTGTTAGGGTTAAAGTTAGGGTTAGGTTCGGTGTTAGTGTTAATGTTTAGGTTAGGTTTAGGACTCAGGTAAGTTTTCGGTTTAGGGTTAGAATTAGGTTTGTGTTAGTGTTAGTCTTTAATTAGTGTTAGGGTTAGGTTAGGGTTAGGGTTATTGTTAGGGTTAGGGTTTGGATTAAGTTTAGGGTTAGTGTTATTTTTATGGTTACGTTTAAGTTTAGGGTTAGTTTAGGGTTAGGGTTGGGGTTAGGTTAGTGTTAGGATTAGGATTTGTGCTAGGTTTAAGTTTAGTGTTATGTTTAGCATTAAGGTTAGATTAGGGTTAGGGTTGGAGTTATAGTTATGTTTAGGGTTTTTTATTGTTAAAGTTACGGTTAGGTTTAAGTTTATGGTTAGAATTAGATTGTATTTAGTGTTAGAGTTAGGGTTAGCATTAGTGTTTGGGTTACCGTTATGGTTAATGTTAGATTTTGGGTTACAGTTAGGGTGAATATTAGTGTGAGGATTAGGATTAGGTTTATTGTTAGGGTTAGGTTTGTGTTTTGGTTAAAGTTAGGGTTAGGGTTAGGGTGATTGTTAGGTTTAGGGTTAGTATTAGTGTAAGGGTTAGTGTTAGTGTTAGGGTTTATTTTAAGGTTATTGTTAGGGTTAGTTTTAGTTAGGATTAGGGTTAGGGTTACTGTTAGGTTTAGAGTTAGGTTTAGGATTGGTGTTTTGTTTAGGTTAGGGTTAGTGTTAGGGTAAATATTCGGTTTAGTGTTAGGGTGACAGTTAGAATTAGTTTTATGGTTAGGGTTAGGGTTAGATTTAGGTTTAGTATTAGGGTTATGGTTAGTGTTAGGGTAAGTTTTAACATTTGTGTTTGTGTTAGGCTTGAGATTCTGGTTAGGTTTATGGTTATTGTTAAGATTTGGGTTAGGGTTAGTGTTAGTGTTAGGGTAAGGTTAGGAAAGTGTTATGGTTAGGGTTTGTGTCAGGTTTAGATTTAGGTTTAGTGTTAAGGTTAGAGTTAGTGTTAAGTTTATTTTTAGGGTTAGGGTTAGACATAGTGTTAGGTTAGGACAAGAGTTGTGTTAGGGTTATATTTTGGGTTAGGATTAGGGTTAGTTTTAGTATTAGTGTTAGAGTTAGGGTTACATTTAATTTTAGAATTAGGGTAGGGTTAGGTTCAGGGTTAGGGATAGGGTAGGGTTAGGATTAGCGATAGGATAGGGTTAGGTTTATGGTTAGGGTTACGGTTTTTATTAGTTTTAGGGTTAAGTTTAAGGTAAGGGTTATGGATAGGGTTAAGGTTGATATTAGGGTTAGGGTTAGTTTTAGGTTTAGT
This sequence comes from Marmota flaviventris, assembly GCF_047511675.1. Classification (NCBI taxonomy): domain Eukaryota; kingdom Metazoa; phylum Chordata; class Mammalia; order Rodentia; family Sciuridae; genus Marmota; species Marmota flaviventris. The sequence continues at coordinate 55,668 of NW_027287792.1, read as the reverse complement.
TTTACAGTTATTGTTAGGGTTAGGGTTAGTTTTAGAGTTAGGGTTAGGTTTAGGTTTAGGGTTTGCGTTGTGGTTTGTGTTAGTTTTAGGGTTTGGGTTAGTGTTTGGTTTAGAGTTAGGGTTAGGTTGAGTGTTAGGGTTAGGGTTAGGTTTATTGTTATGTAACGGTTCGAGTTTGGATAAGGGTTAGGTTTAGTTTTAGGATTAGGTTTATTGTTAGTGTTAGGTTTATTGTTATGGTTATAGTTGGAGTAAGTGTTGGGGTCAGTGTTAATGTTAGGGTTATTTGGGTAAGGATTGCGTTCTGGTTATGGTTAGGTTTAATTTTAGAGTTCGGGTTCGGGATAGGTTTATGGTTAGTATTTGGGTTAGCATTAGTTTAGAGTTAGGGTTAGTGTTAAGATTAGGGTTAGAGTTAGGGTTAGGTTAGGGTTAGGTTTAGTGTTATGTTAGTGTTAGGTTTTGGTTTATGGTTAGGATAAATGTTCACGTTAGGGTAAGGTTTAACGTTTTCGTAAGGGTTAGGGTTAGATTTAGAGTTAGGGTTAGGGTTAGGGTTAGTGTTAAGGGTAGGGTTTGGTTTATGTTTAGGGTTAGAGTTAGTGTTAGGGTTACTTTTAGTATTTATATTATGGTTAGAGTTTTTTGTTACGATTAAGCTTACTTTTAGGATTAGGGTTTGTGTTAGGGTTTTGGATAGGGTTAGGGTTTCGGTTATGATTAGGATTCAGGATAGGGTTAGGGTTAGGTTAGGGTTAGGGTTTCTTTAGGCTTAGATTTGGAATAAGGGTTACAGTTAGGGTTAGAGTTAGTGTTAATTTTATGGTTACTGTTAGGGTTAAAGTTAGTTTTAGGGTTAGGGCTAAGGTTAGGTTAGGTTTAGGGTTATGGTTAGTTTTAGGGTTTGTGTCAGATTTAGATGTGGTTTAGGGTTAGCATTATTTTTACTATTAGGTTGAGGGATAGATATAGAGTTAGGGTTAGTGTTATGGTTTGGATTAGGGTTAGCGTTATTTTAGTGTTAGGGTTAGGGATAAGGTTATGTGTAGGATTAGCATTAAGGTTAGTTTTTGGGTAGGGGTTAGTGTTAAGTTTAGTGTTAGAGTTTGTGTTAAGATTTTGATTAGTGTTAGGTTTAGGGTAAACATAGGATGAGTGTTATGTTTAGGGTTTGGTTTAGGTTTAGGGTTAGTGTTAATGTTAGGATAGGAGTTAGGATTAGTTTTATTGTTAGGGTTAGTGTTAGGGTGAGCAATAGGTTTAGGGATAGTTTTAAGGTAGTGTTAGGGTTAGGGTTAGACTTAGAGTGATAGATAGGTTTAGGGTTAGTGTTATGGTAAGTGTTAGAATTAGAATTAGACTTAGGGTTAGTGTAAATGTTAGGGTTAGTTTTAGGGTTAGGTTTAGGTTGAGTTTTAGAGATAAGTGTAGGGTTAGGGTTAGTTTTAGTGTTAGTGGCATTGTTAGGGTTAGTGTTTTTGTTAGCTTTAGGCTTAGAAATAGGTTTTGTGTTAGGGCTAAGAGTTAGGGTTTGTGTTAAATTTAGATTTAGTATTAGGGTAACGGTTAGGGTTAGGGTGAGGGTTAGGGTTAGTGTAAGTTTTATGTTTAGGGTAAGTTTTAGGGTGAGGGTTAGATTTATGTTTAGAATTAGTGTTAGGGTTGATGTTACGAATAGGGTTAGTGTAAGGGTTACACATAGATTTAGGATTAGAGTTAGAGTTAGGGATAGGGTTAGGGTGTGTTAAGTTTAGTGTTACAGTTAGTGTTAGGTTTAGGTTTCGGGTTAGGGTTAGTTTTAGGGATCATTTTAGGGTGAGTTTAAGAGTTAAAATTAGGGTTAGTGTTACTGTTAGTGCCAGGGTTAGTGTTAGAATTAGTGTTAGGGTTAGGGTTATGGTTTGTGTTAGGTTGAGGGTTAGGGTTAGGGTTGGGGTTGCGTTAGAGTTAGGGTTATGGTTGGATTAGGTTTAGAATTAGGGTTAAGTTTAGGGTTAGGGTTAGTGTTAGTGTTAGGGTTAGGTGTTGTGTTATGTTTAGGTTTAGGGTAAGTGTTAGGTTAGGTTTATGGTTAGGATTTGGGTTAAGTTTAGGGTTAGTGTTAGTATTAGGTTTTGTTTTAGGGTTAGGGTTAGTATTAGGGTTAGGGTTTGGGTTAGGGTTAGTGTTAGGGTTAGCATTAGATTTACGATTAGTGATAGGGTTAGGTTTAGGGTTAGTTTTAGTGTTAGTGTTGGGGTTCATGTTAGGGTTATGGTTTAGGTTAGTGTTAATTTTAGAGTTAGGTTTAGGGTTAGGTTTAGCAATTGTGTTAGGGTTAAGGAGAGTTTTAGTGTTAGGTTTAGTGTAAGGTTTAGGGTTAGTGGTAGTGTTATGTGTAGAGCTAGGGTTCAAGTTATGGTTAGTTAGGGTTTGCATTAGGGTTAGAATTTGGTTTAGGGTTTGTGTTAGGGTTAGTCTTAAGTTTAGCATTAGGTGTAGGATTAAAGATAGAGTGAGGGTTAGTGTTAGTTTTAGTGTTAGGATTAGGGATAGGGTTCATGTAAGTGTTATGGTTATTGATATGTTTTGTGTTAGGTTAAGGTTAGTGATAGGGTTTGTGTTAGTTTTAGGTTTAGAATAAGTGTTATATTAGGTTTAGGGTTAGAATTAGGATTAGGTGTCAGGATACAGTTAGGTTTAAAATTAAGGTTAGTTTTAGGTTTAGTGTTAGGGTTAGGGTTATGGTAAGGGTTAGGTTTTGTCTCATGGTTAGTGTTATTGCTAAGTTTAGAGTTAGGTTTATAGTTCAAGTTATGGTAAGTTTTAGGGTTAGGTTAAGTGTTAGTGTTGGGGTTTTGTAGGGTTTAGTTTTATGGAAAGTGTTAGAGTTAGTATTAGTGTTAGGGTTTGGGTTAAGGTTAGAGTTATGGTTAGGGTTAATGTTAGGGTTAGAGTTAGGGTTAGGTATAGTGTTAGGTTTAGGAATAGGTTTAGTGTTAGTGTTAAAGTTAGGGTTAGATTTAGTGTTAGTATTATGGTTAGGTTTAGGTTTAGGGTTAAGGTTTTTGTCAGGATTAATGTTAGGGTTTGTGTTAGGTTTAGGTTTAGGGAAAGTGTTAGATTATTTTCATGGTTAGGATTAGGGTTATAGTTAGGGTTAGTGTTAGTGTTAGGGTTTGTGTATGGGTTATGTTTAGGGTTAATATTAGGGTTATGTTTTGTGTTAGGGTTAGTGGTAGGGTTAGCATTATGTTTAGGATTAGTGATAGGGGTTAGGGTTAGTTTTAGTTTTAGGATAGGGTTAGGGTTCATGTTAGGGTTATGTTTAGGGTTAGTGTTTATGTTAGAGTTAGGGTTAGGGTTAGGTTTAGCAATAGTGTTAGGAATATGGAGAGGTTTAGTGTTAGTGTTAGTGTTAGGGTTAGGGTTAGTGTTATGTGTAGTGCAAGGGTTCATGTTAGGGTTAGTGATAAGGTTAGCGTTTGCGTTAGGTTTAGGGTTATAGTTAGGTTTAGCATTAGGTTTAGGATTAGTTTAAGTGTTAGTGATAGTGTTAGGGTTTGGTTTAGGATTAGGTTTATGGATTAGGTAAGGTTTGAGTTAGGGTTAGTGTTAGGGTTATGGTTAGGGTTAGATTTTGTCTTAGGTGATTTTTATGTTTAAGGTTAGAGTTAGGGTTAGTGTTCGGGTTAGGGTAAGTTTCAGGATTAGGTAAAGGGTTAGTGCTAGTTTTTTTTGTTTTATTCAGTTTTAGGAAAGGGTAAATGTTAGTGTTAGTTTTAGGGTTTGGTTTAATATTAGGGTTATAGTTAGGGTTAGTGTTAGGAGTAGGGTTATGCTTAGAAATAGTGTTAGGTTTAGGAATAGGTTTAGGGTTAGTGTTAGCATTAGGGTTAGATTTAGCTTTAGTGTTATGGTTACTTTTAGGGTTGGGGTTAGGTTTGGTGTTAGGGTTAGTGTTAGATTAAATGTTATTGTACGGATTAGGGTTAGGATCTGTGTTAGGGTTTGGGTTAGGGTTTCAGTTAGGGTAAAGTTTTGGGTTAGCATTATGGTTAGGGTTAAAGTTCAGATTAGTGTTTGGTTCAGGGTTAGTGTTAGTGTTAAAGTTTGCATTAGAATTAGTGTTATTGTTAGTGTTAGGATTAGGTTTACAGTTAGTGTTGGGTTGGGATTAGTTATAAGGATAGGGTTAGGGTTAAGGTTAAGGTTATGTTTACATTTAGGGTTAGTGTTAGACTTAGGGTTAGGGTTAATGTTAGGGTTATGTTTAGTGTAAGTTTTAGGGTTAGGGGTAGATTTAGGTTTGGTGTTAGTGTTTGTGTTAGGGTTAGTGTTAGGGTTATGTTTAGGTTTAAAATTAGGGTTAGGGTTAGGTTTAGTGTTATATTTAAGATTAGGTTTAAGGATAGGGTTAGTGTTAGTGTTAGAGTTAGGTTTAGATTTAGGGTTAGAGTTAGGGTTAGCGTTAGGCTGAGGATTAGGGTTAGTTTTAGGTTTGGTGTTAAGGTTAGGGTTAGTGTCAGTGTTAGTTTTATTATTAGAGTTATGTTTGGTGTTAGTTTTAGGGTTATTGTTAGGTTTTGGGTTAGGATTATTGTTTGGCTTAGGGTAAGGTTTAGGGTTAGGTAAGGTTTAGGGTTATGTTTTCTGTTAGGTTTAGGGTTATGGTTAGGTTTAGTGTTAGGTTTAGGCTTTGGGTTAAATTTATGGTTGGGGTTAGAAATAGGGTTAGTGTTCATGTTTGTTTTAGGTTTAGGGTTAGGGTTACATTTAGGATTAGGGTTAACGTTAGGATTAGGGTTAGGGTTATTGTTAGGTTTAGGGTTAGGGATAGGTTTATTATTAGGTTTAGGGTTATGGTTTGTGTTAGGGTTAAGGTTAGGGTTAGTGTTAGTGTTAGGGTTATGGATAAGATTAGGTTTAGTGTTAGGATTAGCTTTAATGTTAGGGTTTTCATTAGGGTTAGTGTTAGGGTTAGTTTTAGTGTTAGGGTTAGTGTTAGGTTTAGGATTATTTTTATTGTTTGGGTTAGGGTTATTGTCACGGTTATGTTTAGTTTTAGTTTTATTGATAGGGTTCTGGTTCATCTTAAGGTTAGTGTTAGGTTTAATGTTAGTGCTAGGGTTAGTGTTAGGGTTAGTTTTAGGGTTCCGTTTAGTGTTATGGTTATGGTTTTGGTTAGGGTTAAAATTAGGGTTAGTGTTAGGTACAGTAAATGTTTTAGTGTAAGTGTTAGTGTTAGGGTTAAGTTTAGGTTTAGTGTAGTAAATAGGGAAAGGGATACACTTAGGGTTAGTGTTACAGATAAGGTTACTGTTAGGGTTAGTGTTATGGTAAATGTTAGGATTTGGGTTACGTGTTATGGTTAGTTTAAGTTTTAGGTTTAGTGTTAGGGTTAGGTTTAGATTTAGAGTTAGATTTTGGGTTAGTGTTAGTGTTAGGGTAAGGTTTAGGATTAGGGTTAGGTTAAGTGTTATGGTTAGTTTTAGGATAAGTGTTAGGGTTAGGGTTAGGGTTAGGGGTTGTGTTTGGGTTACGTTTAGGTTTAGGATTAGGTTTATGTATAAAATTAGGGTTAGAATTAGGGTTAGGTTAGGGTTAGATAAGTGTCACAGGTATGGTTAGGGTTACTGTTAGTGTTAGCTTTAGGTTTTGGTTTAGGGTTAGGATTAGGGTTATGGTTAGGATTAGGGTTAGGGTTAGGGTTAGGTCAGTGATAGTCTTATGTTTGGAGTTAATGTTAGTTTTAGAGCTAGGGTTTGGGTAAGAGTTAGGGTTAGGTTCGGGTTTTGGTTAGTGTTAGGGTTAGTGTTAGGATTAGGTTTATGGTTAGTTTTAATGTACAGTAAGTGTTAGGATAGGTTTAGAGGTAGGATTAGTGTTAGGTTTAGTGTTAGTGTTAGTGTTAGTTTTACATTAGGGTTAGTGTGAGGGTTATGGTTAGAGTTGGGTTAGGGTTAGTTTTAGTTTTAGTGTTAGGGTTTGTCTTAGGGTTACTGTTATGGTTAGGATTAGATTTAGGATTAGTGTTAGGGTTAGTATTAGATTTAGGATTAATGTTATGGTTAGGGTTCATGTTAGGGTTAGGTTTAGTGTTAGGGTTAGGTTTAGTGTTAAGTTTAGGGTTAGGTTTAGTGTTAGGGTTAGGGTTATGGTTAGGTTTAGAGTTAGTGTTAGGGTTAGGTTTAGGTTTAGCAATAGTATTAGATTCGGCATAGGTTTATGTTTAGTGTTAGGGTTAAGTTTATGGTGAGTGTTAGTGTTATGTTTAGGGTTAGGTTTAGGATAGGATTAGTTTTAGGATTAGCCTTAGGATTAGGTTAGTTTTAGTGTTAGGGTTAGCATTATGGTTAGGTTTATGGTTAGTTTTAGTGATAATGTTAGGATTAGGTTTAGTGTTAGGATTAAGGTTATGGTTAGGTTTAGGTTAAGTGTTAGATTTAGTGTTTGGTTAGGTTTATTTTAATGTTTGGGTTAGGGTAAGATTTAGGTTTAGGTTAAAAATTAGGGTTACATTTAGTGTTAAGTTTAGGTTTAGGGTTAGGTTTAGAGTTATGTTAGGGTTTGGGTTAAGATTAGTGTGTTAGTGTTAGGATTACAATTAGTGTTAGGGTTTGTGTTATGGTTAGGATTATTTGTAGGTTCAGATTTACAGTTAAAATTAGGGTTAGGTTTAGCTTTAGTTTTAGGGTTAGTGTTGGGGATAGGTTTAGTTTTCAGTTTAATGTTAGGGTTTGGGTTAAAGTTTGTATTAGGGTTAGGTTTTGTTTTCAAATGACCTTTAGCATTAGAGTTAGTGTTAGGATTAGTGTTAGTGTTAGGTTTTGCGTTAGGGTTAGTGTTAGGGTTAGCTTTGCAGTTAGGTTTAGTGTTAGGTTTTCTGCTAGGTTTAGAGTGAGGGTTAGTGTTAGTGTTAGGGTTAATGTTAGGTTTAGGGTTAGTTTTAGGGCTAGGGTTAGGGTTAGCTTTAGTGTTAGATTTAGGGTTAAGGTTTGTTATACTGATAGTGTTAGAGTTAGATTTAGGATTCATATTAGGGTGAAAGTTAGGTTTAGTGTTAGTGTTAGGGTTAGGGTTGAGTTTAGGTATAGTGTTAGGGATTGGAATATATTTAGGTTTAGTTTGGGGGTTAGTGTTAGTTTTATGCTTAGTGTTTTGGTTACAGTTAGGGTTAAGGTTAGTATTAGGGTTGGGATTAGGTTTAGTGTTAGAGTACAGGTTAGGGTTGGGGTTAGTGTTAGGGTTAAGGTTTGAGTTAGTATTAGATTTTGCATTAGGTTAAGGGTTAGGGTTAGTTTTCGGGTAACATAATGGTTAGGATTAGGGATAGTGTGAGGGATTGGGTTACGGTTAGGTTTTGGGTTATGATGTGTGTTGGGGTAAGGTTTAGAGATAAGATTTGTGTTAGGGTTAGATTTAGGATTATGGTTGGATTATGATTTGAATTATGGTTAGGTTTAGTGTTAGGGTTAGGCTTAGGGTTAGTGTTAAATTTAGGATTAGTGTTAGGTTGAGGGTTAGGTTAATGGTAAGGTTTAGTGATAGGTTTAGGGTTAGGTTTAGGGTTAGTATTAGGTAAGAGTTAGAATTATTTTTAGGGTAATGATTAGGATTAGGTTCATGGTTAGTTTTAGAATTAGGGTGAGGATCAGGATTAGGGATCAAGTTAGGTTTAAGGTTAGTTTAAGATTTAGGATTAGGGTTAGCATTAGGGTAAGTGTTAGGGTCAGTGTTAGGGTTAGGGTTATGATTTTTGTTAGGTTGAGGGTTAGGGTTAGGTTTTCAGTTGGGGTTAGGTTTAGTGTTTCATTTAGATTAGGGTTGGAGTTAGGTTTAGGGTTAGGTTTATTGTTATGGTTAAGGGTAGGGTTAGGGTTAGTGTTACAAGCAGGGTTAGGATTAAAGTTAGTGTTAGGGTTAGGGTTTGGGTGAGGGTTAGTGTTAAAGTTAGGTTTAGGGTTAGGGTTATGGTTAGGGTTAATGATAGGATTAGGGTGAGGTTTAGAGTTAGTATTTGATAAGGGTTGGGGTTATTGTTAGGGTACTAGTTAAGGTTAGGTTTAGGGTTAGTTTTAGAATTAGGGTGAGGTTCACAGATAGGGATCTGGTTAGGGTTAGTGTTAGTTTAAGAGTTAGGATTAGGGTTAGTGTTACTGTTAGTGTTAGGGTTAGTGTTAGAGTTAGTGTTAGGGTTAAGATTATGGTTTTTGTTATGTTGATGGTGAGGTTTAGTGTTTGGGTTTGGGTTAGAATTAGGGTTATGGTTGGATTAGGTTTAGAGTTAGGGTTAAGTATAGGGTTAGGGTAAGGGTAAGGGTTAAGAATAGTTTTAGGCTAAGAGTTAGGGTTAGTGCTAGGGTTAGGGTTCAGATTAGGGTTAGGATTAATGTTAGAGATAGGGTTAGGATTAGGGTTAGGGTTAGGTTTCGTTACAGTGTTTGATTTAGGGTTAGGTTTAGTTTTAGGGTTAGCTATAGGGTTAAGTTTCCTGTAAGTTTTATGGTCCATAGTAGGGTTTGTGTTAGGTTTAGGGTTAGAGTTAGGGTTAGGGTTTGTTTTTGATTTAGGGTTAGGGTTAAGTTTAGTGTTAGTGTTATGGTTAAGGTTAGGGTTAAGGTTAGTGTTAGGGTGAGAATTAGGGTTAGGTTTAGGGTTAGGGTTCATATTAGGTTTTGGGTCAGGTTTAGTGTTAGTGTTAGGGTTAGGGTTAGTGTTAGTGTTAGCTTTACGGTTAGGGATAGGATTAGGCTGAGTTTTAGGGTTAGGGTTAATATTAGGGTTAGTGTTACAATTCAGGTTATGGTTAAGATTAAAGTTAGTGTTATGTTTAGAGTTAGGTTTGAATTAGTTTAGGGTAATAGTGTTAGGGTTAGGGTTAGGTAAGGGTTAGGGTTAGGTTAAGTTGGGTAAGGGTTGTGGGTTGAGTTATAATTTGCGTTAAGGGTAGGGTTAGGGTTAGTGTTTGTGTTAGGTGTAGGGTTAGAGTTAGTGTTTGTGTTAGGTGTAGGGTTAGGTTGTCACTTTGTGTTAAGATTACTGTTAGGGTTAGGGTCCATGTTAGGGTTAGGGCTAGGTTTAGTGTTAAGGTTAGGTGTAAGTTTTTGGTTATGGTTAGGTTTAGGGTTAGGATTAGTGTTTTGTTTAGGGTTAGAGTTAATTTTAGGAGTTTTGTTTTGGTTGGGGTTAGAGATAGTGTTAGGGATAGCGTTAGGTTTAGGATGAGGTTTAGAGTAAGGGTTAGGGTTAGGGTTATGGTTAGGATTAGAGTTATATTTAGTCTTATGTTTAGGGTTAGTGTTAGGTTTAGGGTTAAGATTAGGGTTAGTGTTAGTGTTTTGTTTAGGATTAGGTACAGGGTTAGGGTTAGTTTTATTGTAAGGGTTTGTGTTACCGTTAAGGTTAGGATTAGAGTTAGGGTTAATGTTACGATTAGGGTTAGGTTTTGAGTTAGGGTTAGTGTTAGAGTAAGGGTTAGAGATAGGGTTATGGTTAGTTTTATGGTTTGGGTTAGGGTTAGAGTAAGTTTTAGCGTTAGGGTTAGGGTTAGTGTTAGGTGTAAGGTTAGAATTAGGGTTAGTGTTCATGTTTTGGTTAGAATTAGGTTTAGGGTTAGTATTAGGGTTAGTGTTCGTGTTACGGTTAAGGTTAAGATTAGTTTTAGGTTTAGGCTTAAGTTTAGTGTTAGTGTTCGGTTTAGGATTAGGTATGGGTTTAGGGTTAGTGTTAGCATTAGAGTTAAGTTTAGGGTTAGTGTTACGTTTAGGGTTAGGGTTAGTTTAAGTGTTGGGTTTAGGTTTAGGTCTAGGGTTAATGTAAGTCATACTGTTTGGTTTAGAGTTAGAGTAAGGTTTAGTGTTAGGTTTAGGGTTAGTGTTTGGATTTGGGTTAGGGTTAGGTTTCCAGTTAGGGTTAGGTTTAGTGTCAGAGTTAGGGTTAGGGTTAGGTTTACGGATAGTGTTTGAGTTACTGTTACAGTTAGGGTTATTGTTTGTGTTAGGGTTAGGTTTAGGGTTAGGATTTGTGTTAGGTTTAGGTTTAGGGTTATGGTTGGATTTTAGGTTTTGTGTTAATGTTAGGGTTAGGGTTAGGGTTAGTGTTAGTTTAAAAATTAGGGTTAGTGTTAAAATTAGGTTTAGTGTTAGGGTTATGTTTAGGGTTGTGACAGGGTTCGGTTTATGGTTAGGGTTACCATTAGAGATAGATTTAGGTTTAGTGTTTGGGTATTGTTAAAGTTAGGGTTAGGATTAGGTAAATATTATGGTTAGAGTTAGGTTAGGATTAGTATTATGGTTTGGGTTAGGGTTTCTGTTATGCTTACGTTTAGGATTTGGGACAAGGTTAAGGTTATGGTTATGGTTTGGGTTAGGGTTCATGTTAGGTTTAGGGTTAGTGTTAGTGTAAGGTTAAGGGTTAGGGTTAATGTTAAGTTTAGGGCTAGGTTTAGGGTTAGGATTAGTGTTAGGTTTAGGGTTAGATTTATGATTAGTGTTAGGGTTAGGGTAAGTATTATGGTTAGGCTTTAGATTAGGGTTAGGGTTATGGATAGGTTAAAATTAGGGTTATGGATAGGTTAATATTAGGGTTTGTTTTAGGCTTAGGGTAAGGGTTAGGTTAGGGTTACTGTTAGGTTTATGTTTAGTGTGAGGTTTAGACTTAGGTTTAGGGTTATTGATAGGGTTAGGGCTAGGGTTAGGGTTAGAGTTAATGTTAGGGTTTGGTTTAGTGTTAGGGTTAGTTTCAGGTTAGATTAATAATTAAGATTAGGGTTAGGGTTATGTTTACGGTTAATTTTAGGGTTCAGGGTAGAGTTCTTTTTAGGGTTAGGGTCATGGTTAGTGTTATTTTTATGGTTAGGATTTGGTATATGTAAGGTGTAGTTTTAATGTTTGGGTTAAGGTTAGGATTAGGGTTAATGTTAGGGTTAGTTTTAGTGTAAATTTAGCGTTTGATTAGGGTTAAGTTAGGGTAGGGTTATGATTAAGTTTAGAGTTTATGTTCTGGTTAGTGTTAGGTTTAGGATTAGGGTTTGTGTTGCGGTTAGGATTAGGGTTAGTATTAGTGTTAGTGATAGTGTTAGGGTTACATTTAGGGTTAATGTTAGGTTTAGGTTCAGTGTTAAATTAAGGGTTAGGTTTAGGGTTATAATTAGTGTTAGTGTTAGGGTTAGGGTTGGGTGAGTGTTTGGGTTAGGGTTGGTGTTAGAATTAGGGTTAAGTTACGGTTAGGGTTAGGGTTAGGTTAAGGGTTAGGGTAAAGGTTAGGGTTAGTGTTAGGTGTGGGGTTATGTTTGGGTTTAGGGTTTGTGCTTATGATAGGGTTAGGGTTAGATTTATTTTAGGGTAGGGTTGGCTTAGGGTTCGTGTTAGGGTTAGAGTTAGGGTTACTGTTAGGTTTAGCTTTAGATTTAGTGTTAGGGTTGCAGTTAAGGTAAGCATTAGTGTTTGGTTTAGCATTATAATTAGGTTTAGTGTTAGAGTTAGGGTTAGTATTAGGGTTAATGTCAAGTTTAGAGTTTGATTTAGTTTTAATGTAAGGGTTAGGGTTAGAGATAGAATCATGGTTTGGGTTAATTTTAGCGTTAGGTTAGGGTTCGGTTTAGTTTTCAGGTTATGTTTAGGGTTGATGTTATTGTTAGGGTAGGGGTTACTGTTAGGGTTAGGTAATGGTTAGGGTTAGGGTTAGGGTTAGTGTTATGCTTTGGATTAGGGTAAGGCTTAGGGTTAGGATTATGGTTAGTGTTATTTTTGGGGATAGGGTTAGGGTTTGTGTTAGGGTTACATTTACAGTTAGGTTTAGTGTTAGGTTTAGGTTTAGGGTAAGGGTTAGTGTTACTGTTACAGTTAGGGTTACAGTTTGTGTTAGAGTTAGGGTTAGCGTTAGTTTTATGGTAAGGGCTAGGGTTACTTTAGGGTTAGGGTTAGAGTTCATGTTAGAGTTAGGGTTAGGGGTAGTGTAATGTTTAGGGAAAGTTTTAGGGTTAGTTTTAGTGTTAAAGTTAGTGATTGGGTTAGGTATAAGGTTAAGGTAATGGTGAGAGTTAGGGTTAGGTTTTGAGTTAGTGTTAGCGTTAGATTAGTGTTAGGGTTAGGGTAAGTTTATTGTTAGGTTATGGTTTGGGTTAGGTTTTTTGTTATGCTTATGGTTAGGTTAAAATTAAGGTTAGTGTTAGTGTTAATGTTCGTGGGGTTAGGTTTAGGTTAGTGTTAGTGTTAGGGTTATGTTTAAGGTAAGGTTTAGGTTTAGGGTTAGGGTTATGATTAGAGTTAGTGTTATTGTTAGGGTTAGGTTTTCGGTGAGTGTTAGGCTTAGGGTTAGAGTTAGGGCTAAAGTTAGTGTTAGGTTTAGTTTTAAGTCTAGGGTTAGTGCTTTAGTTAAAGTTAGGGTCAGGGATAGTGTTAGGGTACGGATACGTTTAGGGTTAGTGTTAGTGTTAGGCCTTGTGTTAGGGTTAGAGTTATTGTTAGGGTTATGTTTAGGGTTAGTTTTATGTTTAGGGTTAGGTTTATGGTGAGCTTTAAGGTGAGTGTAAGGGTTAGGGTTAGGGATAGTTTTAGTGTTAGGTATAGGGATCATGATAGCTTGAGGTTAGTGTTAGGGATAGGGTAGGTTTTGGGTTTCATTTAGTGTTAGTGTTATGGTTAGTATTTGGGATATTTCTAGGATTAGGGATAGGTTTAGGGTTAGGACAAGGGTTAGGTTTAGGGTTAATGTTATTGTTACGGTTAGGGTTAGTGTTAGGGTTAGTTTTAGAGTTAGAATTAGGGTTATGGTTAGTGTTAGTTTTAGGTTTAGTGTTAGAGTTAGGGTTTGGGTGAGTTTTAGGGTTAGTTTTAGAGTTAGACTTTGGGTTAGGGTTAGTGTTAATATTAATTTAAGGTTCAGGGATATGTTTTCGGTTAGGGTAAGGTTTAAGTTTAGGGTTTCTGTTAGGGTTAGTGATAGGATTAGGGTTAGGTTTATGGTAACAATTAGAGTTAGAATGAGGCTTAGCATTAGGTTTAAGTTTAGTTTTAGGGTTATGGCAAGAATAGGGTTTGTCTTATTGTTAGGGTTAGTGTTAGGTTTAGGTTTAGGGTAAGGGTTTTTGTTAGGGTTAGTGTTAGTGTGAGGCTTCTGGTTAGGGATATGTTTAGTGTTACTTTTAGTGTTAGAGTTAGGGCTAGAATTAGTGTTACAGTAGGTTTAGGGTTTGGTTAATGTTAAGATTAGGGTTAGGGTTAGGTTTAAGGTTCGTTTTTGGGTTAGGGTTAGGTTTAGTGTTCGGGTTAGGGTTAAAGTTTGCTATAGAATTAGTGATACGGTTAAGGTTATGATTAGTGTTAGGTTAGAGTTAGGGTAAGAATTACAGTTTGTGTAAGGGTAAGGTTTAGGTTTGGGTTTTCTGTAAGGGTTATTGTTAAAAGATAGGTATAATATCAGGGATAGGGTTAGGTTTACTGTTATGTTTAGAGTTATGTTTAGGTTTAGGATTAGTTTTTGAGTTATTGTTCTATATAGGCTTAGGGTGAGTGTTAGGCTTAGAGTTAGGGTTAGTGTTACAGTTAGGGCTATGGTTAGGAAGAGGGTTACAGTGAGGTATAGGGTTAGGGTTAGGGTTAGATTTATGATTACAGGTAGTTTAGGTATAGTGTTAGGGTTAGTGTTAGGGTTACTCTTAGTGTTAGTGTTACGGTTAGGGTTAGTGACAAAGTTAGTGTTTGGTTTAGGGTTATTGTTAGATTAGGGTTACGGTTAGTGTTAAGGAGAGTATTCATGTTAGGGTTAGGGTCATGATTAAATAAAAGATAGGGTTAGCGTTAAGTTATGGTTAGGAATATGCTTTGTTATAGGGTTTGTGTTAGGTTTATGGTTAGGGTGTTAGGGTTACATTAGGTTAATTGTTAGGGTTAGGGTTAGGTGTAGTGTTATGGTTAGTTTGAGGGTTAGGTTTAGGTTTAGTGTTAGGTTTATGGTTAGTTTTAGGGTAAGTGTTAGGGTTAGGATTAGTGTTATTGTTAGGTTTAGGTTTAGGGTTAGTGCTAGGTTTACGGTTATGTTTAGGATTCATGTTAGGCTTAGGTTTAGGGTTAGCATTAGGGTTAGGGTTAGTGTTAGGTTTAGGGTTAGAGTTATGGTGAGTTTTAATGTTAGTATTAGGGTTAGGATTAGGGTTAGGATTAAGGTTAGTTTTATGGTTAGTGGTTAGTTTAATTGTTAGTGTTAGGGTTAGGGTTAGGGCTAAATTTAGGGTTAGTATTATGGTTAGGGTAAGTGTTATGGTTAGATTTAGGGTTAGGATTAGTGTTAGGTTTACAGATATGGTTAGGATTCATGTTAGGTTTAGGGTTACGGTTAGTTTTAGGGTTAGGTTTAGGTTTAGGGTTAGGGTTAGGGTTAGTGTTACATTTAGGATATGGTTAGGTTTAGGATTATTTTTTGGGTTAATGTTAGACTTAAACTTAAGGTTAGTGTAGGTTAGAGTTAGAGTTAGTTTTAAGGTAAGAGTTTGGCTTATGGTGAACCTTAGCGTTAATTTTAGGTTGGGGTTAGGTTTAGGGTTTGAGTAAGTGTTAGGGTTAGGGATAGACTTAGGTTTAGCTTTATTGTTAGGATTAGGGTTAGATTTAGGTTAAGGAATAGGGTTTGTGTTCGAGTTAAAGTTACTGTTAGGGTTAGGGTTTTTGTTAGGGTTAGGTTTAGGGTTAGTGTTAAGGTTAGGTTTAGGATTAGGTTAAGTTTAGGGTTATTATTTTTGTTATGGTCAGGGTTAGTTTTAGCTTTAGGGATAGAGTTAGGATTAGTGTTGGTGACACATTAAGGATAGGGTTAGATTTAGATTAGAGATAAGGTAAGGATTAGGGTTAGGGTTAGGTTTAGGGTTAGGATTAGTGTTATGGTTAGGATTAGGTTTTAAGTTAGGGTTAGTGTTAGGGTAAGAGATAAGATAAGGTATAGGGTAAGGATTTGGGTAAGGTTTATGTTTAGGTTTAGGGTTACAGTTAAAATTAGTGTTAGTAGGTTTAGGGTTAGGGTTAATGTTAGGGTTAGGGTTAGGGTTAGTGTTAGGGTTAGGGTTAGGATTTATTTTAGGGTTATTAGGATTATATTTAAGGTTCTGGTTATGGTTAGGATTAATGTTATGGTTAGGGTTAGGTGAGTTAGGGTTCAAGATAGGTTTAGGGTTAGGTTTAGAGTTAAGGTTAGTGTAGGGTTAGGTTTAGGTTAGGGTTACATTTAAGTTTAGGGTTCATGATAGTGTTAAGTTTAGGGTTACTGTCAGCTTTAGTTTTAAACTTAGGGTTAGGGTTAGTGTTAGTTTAGGGTTATGGTTAGTATTATGTTTAAGGTTTGTGTTAGAATTAGGGTTAGATTTAGGGTTAGCTTATGGTTACAATTAAAGTGATGGTAGAGTTAGGCTTAGGATTAGGGTTATTGTTAGTGTTATTGGTAGGGTTATGGTTATGATTAGTTTTAGGGTTAGGGTTAGAGTTAAAGTTAGGTTTAGTGTTAGTGTTAGGGTTAGGGTTGCTGTTAGAGTTAGAGTTAGGGTTAGGGGTTATGGTTTGTGTTAGGTTTATGGTTATGTTTAGTGTTAGGTTACAGTTATGGTTAGGTTAGGTTTAGGGTAAAATTTTGGTTTAGGATTAGGGTTAAGTTTAGGGTTAGTATTAGTTTGAGGGTTAGGGTTCAGGTTAGTGTTAGGGTTAGATTTTATGTTAGTGTTAGCTTTAAATTTAGGGTTTCTGTTGGGGTTACATTTAGAGTTATGGTTTCAGTTATAAAAGATTAGGATTAGGTTTAGAGTTAGGTTTAAGGTTAGATTTAGGTTAGCTTAGGGTTAGCATTAGGGTTAGTGTTAAGGTTAGGGTAACGGAGAGGTTTAAGTTTGGTGTTAGGGTTAGGTTTAGGGTTTGGGTTAAATTAGGGTTAGGGTGAAATTTATGGTTCATGTTAGGATTAAAATTAGGGTTTGTGTTAGGTTTAGGTATAGGTTTAGGGTTAGTGTTAGGGTTAGGTTTAGGGTTTGGGTTAAATTAGGGTTAGGGTGAAATTTATGGTTCATGTTAGGATTAAAATTAGGGTTTGTGTTAGGTTTAGGTATAGGTTTAGGGTTAGTGTTAGGGTAAGGTTTAGGGTTAGGGTTATATTTAGTGTTAGGTTTAGGGTTAGGTTTAGTGTTACTCTTAGTGTTAGGGTTTGGGTTAAATTATGATTAGGGTTAGATTTATGCTTTGTGTTAGAATTAAGTTTCGGGTTTTTGTTAGTTTTAGGTTTAGGGTAAGGTTTAGGGTTAGATTTAGTTTTAGGGTTAAGTTTAGAGTTACGATTATATTTATTATTAGGGTTAGGGTTAGGGTTAGCGTTATGGTTAGGATTAGGGTTAGCATTAGAGTTAGGGTTAATGCTAGGTTTAGGGTTAGGATTAGAGTTAGAGTTAGTGTTACATTTAAGACAAGGGATATGGTTAGGTTTAGGGTTTGGGTTAGGGTAAGTGTTAGGTTTAAGGTAAGGGTTAGGGTGAGGCTTAGGTTTACTTTCAGGGTGAGAGTTAGCTTTAGGGTTAGGATTAGGGTTGTGTTTAGAGTTAGGTTTAGGTTTAGGTTAGTGTTTAGTTTAGGGTTAGTGTTCGGCTTAGGATTAGGGTAAAGGTTGGTGTTAGGTATAGGTTTAGGGTTAGTGTTAGGTTTTGGTTTAGAGTTAAGTTTAGGGTTTGGGTTATTGTTAGTGTTAGGTTAGTTTTAGGGTTAGTGTTAGGGTTAGAATTAGGGTTAGGTTTAGGTTTAGGATTATGTTAACTGTTTGGTTTATGGTTATGTTGAGGTCAGTGTTAGAGTTATGGTTAGAGTTAGGGTTTGCATTAGGGTTAGGGTGAGTGTTTGGATTATTGTTAAGATTAGGGTTAGGGTTAGGGTTATCGATAGTGTGTGTGTTTAAGTTATATTTAGGTTTAGGGTTAGTGTTAGTGTTTGAATTTGGATTAGTAATGGGTTTAGCATTAGGTTTAGGGAGCAGGGTAGGTTTAGGGTTCAAGTGACCATTAGGGTTAGGGTTAGGTAAGGGTTAAGTTTAGGGTTAGGTTAGGTATAAAGTTATGGTTTGGTTTGGGTTTGTGTTAGTATTAGTATTAGGATTAGGGTTAGGGTTACATTAGATTTAGGGATAGGGTGAAGATTAGGGTTAGGATTCGGATTAGGGTTAGGTTTAGGGTTATTGTTAGGGTTAGGTTTAGGGTTATATTTAGGTAAGGGTTAGATTTAGTGTTAGGGTTATGGTTAGGATAGGTTTAGATAGTTTTATGGTTAGTATTAGGGTTAGAGTGAGGCTTATGTTTAGTTTTAGGGTTACATTAGGGTTAGGGTTAGTGTTAGGGTTAGGCTTAGGGTTATGCTTAGGTAAGGGTTATGTTTAGGGTTAGGGTTACCATTAGGATAATGGTTAAGTTTAAAGTTATGGTTAAGTTTAATCTTAGGTTTCGTTTTAGTGTAAGGGTTAGTGCTAGAATTAGTGTTAGGGTTAGGGTTATCATTTGTGATAGGGTTAGGTTTAGTTTTAGGGTTTGTGTTAGGGTTAGGTTTAGGATAGTTTTATGGTTAGAGTGATGCTTAGGGTTAGTTTTAGGGTTATGTTTAGGGTTAGGGTTAGTGTTAGGGTTAGGGTGAGAGTTAATGTTCGATTTAGGGTATAGTTATGGTTGAGTTTACTGTTAGGTTTAGAGTTCGGGTTCGGGTTAGGGTTAGTATATGGTTACATGTAAGGTAAGGGTTAGTGTCAAGATTTGGGTTTTAATTAGTGTTAGTGTTAGAATTAGGGTTAGAGCTAGGGTAATGTAAGGATTAGGGTTAAGGTTAGGTTAGGGTTAATGTTATGGTTGGTGTTAGAGTTTTTTAGTGTTAGAATTAGGGTTTCATTAGGGTTAGGGGTAGAGTTAGGGTTATGGTTAGTATTAGTGTTAGGGTAAGGATTAGGTTTATGTTTATGTTTAATGTTAGTTTATGTTTAGGTTTAGGGTTAGTGTTATGGTTAGGGTAAGTTTTAGTTTTAGGGTTAGGGTTGGGGTTAGTTTTAGGATTAGGGTGAGGATTAGGTTTAGGGTGCTAATTATGGTTAGGGTTAGGGTTCAGGATAGGTTAGGGTTACTTTTTGTGTTAGGATTAGGGTTAGGGTTAATGTTTTGGTTAGGGTTTGTTTAAGTTTAGGGTTAGTTTTAGGATTAAATTTAGCGTTATGGTTAGGGTTAGTTTTGGGGTTAGAATTAGGGTTAGAGTTATAGTTCAGGTTGCGTTTAGGGTTAGTTTTAGAGTTAGGGTTAGGATTAGGGTTAGGGTTAGTATTAGGGTTAGATTTATGATTTGTGTTAGGGTAAGTGTTATGGTTAGGGTTTGTGTTTAGGTTAAAGTTAGATTTATGTTTTGGGTTATGTGTAGTAGAGGTTTAAAGTGAGCAATCGGGTCAGTTTAAGGTTAATTTTATGGTTAGGGGTAGGTTAGGGTTCGTGTTAGGGTTAAATTTAGTGTTAGGGTAAAAGTTAGGGTTACGTTTAGGTTTAGGTTTAGGTTTGTTATGGGTTACAGTTAGGGTAAGTGATAGGGATAGGATTGAGTTTAGGGTTAGTGTTAGGGTTAGAGATAGTGTTAGTGTTAGTGCTCGGGTTAAGGTTAGGGTTAGGGTTAGTGTTAAGTTTAGTGTTAGTATTAGGGTTAGTGTTAACATTCAGAAACACTTAAGGTTAATATTATGTTAGGGTTACAGTTTTGTTTTGGGTTAGTGTTTGTGTTTGGGTTACGATTAGGGTTAAGGTTATGGTTACGTTAGGCTTAGGATTAGGGTTAGGTTTAGGGTTAGTGTTATGTTTAATGTTAGTGTTAGGGATAGGGTTAAGAATAAGTTTAGTATTAGGGATATGGTTAGTTTTAGGGTTAGTGTTAGGGTTAGGCTTAGGTTTATTTTTGTGTTAGGTTTAAGTTATGTGTTAGGGTTAGTGTTATGATTAGGTTTAGATTTTGTGTTATGGTTAGGGATAGTGTTCATGTTAGGTTTAGGTTAGGGTTAGTGTTACGTTTAGGGTTATGGTTAGGGTTACGATTAGTGTTTGGGTTAGTGTTAGAGTTAGGTTTAGGAATAGTGTAAGAATTAGTGTTATGGTTAGTGATAGTGTTATGGTTAGGGTTAAGGAGATGCTTAGGGTTAGTGTTAGGGTAGGGTTAGGTTTAGGATTAGAGTTAGTTTTATGGTTAGGGTTAGGGTTAGTGTTTGTGTTTGGGTTAGCTTTAGGGTTAGGTTTAGGGTTATTGTTAGTGTTTGGTGTAAATTTAGGGTTAGATTTAGTGTTAGTGTTAGGGAGAGTTTTAAGCTTAGTATTATTTTTAGGTTAAGGTTTAAGGTTTTTCTTACCGTTCGGGTTAGGTTTAGGCTATGGTTAATGTTAAGAATATGTTTAGGGTTAGGGTTAGTGTTAGAAATAGGGTAAGGTTTTGGGTAAGTGTTAGGTTTTGTTTAGGGTTAGGTTTCAGTTATGGTTAAGGTTAGGGTTTAGGTTAGATTTTGTGTTACAGTTAGGGCTAGGGTTAGGGTTGGGGTTAGAATTTTGGTTAGGGATAATGTTAGGGTTAATTTTAGGATTAGGGTTACATTTAATGTTAGGATTAGGGTTAGAATTAGGTTTACTGTAAGTTTTAGCATTAGGGTTAGGGTTATGGTTACAATTAGTGTTAGTTTTAGTGTTAGGATTAGAATTAGGTTTATTTTTAGGGTTAGTGTTAGGTTTAGGGTTTGGGTTTGTGTTGGGGTTATGGTTAGTGTTATAGTTTGGGTTACAATAAGGGTTAGGGTTAGGGTTAGAGATAGGTTAGGTTTAGGTTTAGTATTAGGGTTAGGGTTACGATTAGGGTTAGGATTAGTGTTTGGGTTAGTGTTAGAGTAAGGAATAGAAATAGTTTTAGAATTATGGTTAGGGTTGGTGTTAGTGTTATGTTTAGGGTTAAGGTGAAACTTAAGGTTAATATTAGGTAGGGTTATGGTTAGGGTTGCTGTTTGTGTTAGGGTTAGGATTAGGTTTCGGTTTTGTGTTTGGGTTAGGTTTACAGTTAGGGTTAGGGTTATTGTTAGTGTTTGGATTAAGCTTATGGTTAGGTTTAGTGTTAGGGTTAGGGATAGTTTTAGGGTTATTGTTAATATTAGGTTTAGGTTTAACGTTTTTCTTACCATTAGGGTTAAGATTAGGGTATGGTTAGAGTTAGACATGGGGATAGGGTTAGAGTTAGGGATAGGGTAATGGCTTGAGTTACTGTTAGGTTTTGGTTAGGGTTAGGTCTTGGTTATGGTTATGGTTAGGGTTAGGGTTTGTTATACAATTTTGTTTAGAGTTAGTTTTGGGGTTAGAATTACAGTTAGGTTAGGGTTAGATTAGTGTTAGGGTTAGGGTTAGGTTTAATATTACAGTTAGGGCTACAATTAGTGTGAACATATGTTTTAGGGCTTCGGTTAGGGTTATGGTAACAATTAGTGTTAATTTTAGTGTTAGGGTTTGGGTTAGGTTTTGGGTTAGTGTTAGGTTTAGGGTTAGGGTTTGTGTTGGGGTTAAGGATAGTGTTATGATAAGGGTTAGGATTAGGTTCAGAGATAGGTTAGAGTTAGGTTTAGGGTTAGTTTTAGGGTTAGGGTTAGGTTTAGGTTTAGTATTAGTGTTTGTTTTAGGGCTTATTTTAGGGTTAAATTAGGGATTGGTATAAGGTTTGTGTTAGGGTTAGCATTTGCGTTAGGTTTAGGTTTAGGGTTAGGATTAAATTTAGGGTTAGTGTTAGGTTTAGGGTTAGCGTTATTGTTTGGAATAGGGTTATAGTTAGGTTTAGGTTTACTGGTAGTGTTAGGGTTATGTTAGGGTTACTTATAGGATTAGGTTTAGGGTTAGGGTTAGTGTGAGGGTGAGGTTTAGGGTTAGGTTTACAGTTAGGGTTAGGTATTAGGTTTCAATTGGGTTAAGGGTTAGCATTAGGTTTAGTGTCAGATTTTGGCTTAGGGTTAGGATTAGTGTTAGAATTGGTGTTATGATAGGGTTAGGGTTAGGGTTTGTTTGAGGGTTAGAGTTAGTGTTAGGGTTAGGGTTAAGGTAAGTGTTACTGTTAGGGTAAGTGTTAAGGTTATAATTTGTGTTAATGTTAGGGTTAGTGTTACTGTTACTGTAAGGGTTGGAATTAGGGTTATGTTTAGAGTTACATTAGGACTAGGGTTAGTTTTAGGTAAAGGTTTCGGGTTAGGGTGAGGTTTAGGGTTAATGTTAAGGTTTGGGTTAGCTTTAGGGTTATGGTTAGGGTTGGGGTTACGGTTATGGATAGGATTAGGTTACGGTTTTGGATAGGGTTAGGTTAAGGTTAGTGTTTGGTTTAGATCTTGTGTTAGTGTTAGGTTATTGTTAGTGTTAGGTTGGAGGTTAATGTTAGGGTTAGGTTCAGGTTAGGGTTAGGGTATGGGTTTGTGTTAGGGTTAGGATTAGAGTTAATGTTTGGTTTAGGTTTAGGGTGAGGGTTAGATTTAGGGTTAGGAATAATGTTAGTGTTAGGTTAGTTTTATGTTTAAGTTTAGGGTTAGTGTTAGGGTTTCTCTTACCCCAACACTAACCCTATCTCTAACCCTAACTCGAAACCTAACTCTGAACCTAACACTAAGGTTAACCCTAACCATCACCCTAACACGAACAATAAACCTAACCATAACCCTATAACTAAAACTAACACTAACCCTAAGCCTCACTATAATTCTAATCCTAACCATAACCCTAAAACTAACCTTAACACTAAACATAATGCTAAACCTAAACTCAAACTAACGGTAACACTAACTCTAAAGCTAACCCGAATCCTAACCCTAAACCTAAACCTTTACTAAACTTAACAGTATACCTAAATGTAACCCTAACAATAATCCTAACGCTAAACCTAACACAAACTGTAACCCTCAAACTAATCCTAAGACTAAACCTAACTCTAACACTAACCCTAACCCTAACACGAAACCTAGCCCTAACCTTAACAATAACCCTAAACCTAACACTAACACTAACCCTAAATCTAACCCTAACCCTAATACTAAACTCAACCCTAACCTTAACCCTGACAATAACCCTTAACCTAACACTAACTCTAACCCTAATACTAACTGTAAGGTAACCCTAAACCTAACCCTATCACAAAACCTAAACCTAAACTGAAACCTAACACAAACTATAACACTAACCCTAACACTAATTCCAACCCTAATCTGAAACTTAACCCTAACACTAATCCAAACCCTAACCCTAAATGCAACCCTAAGAATAACCCTTATGTTTAATCTAAATCAAACCCTAAACATAAACATAACACTAACCCTAAACTTAATCCTAAACTTAACACTAATCCTAACCTTAAACATAACCCTAAGAGTATCTCTAAACGTATCCCTAAACCTAACACTATACCCAACCCTAACACTAACCCTAACACTAACAGTATGCCTAACCCTAAAACTAACTCTAACACTAAGGATATCCCTAACCTTAAACCGAACACTAACCCTAACCCTAAACCTAAACCTAACCCTAACACTAACCCTAACCCTAACCTACCCCAAACACTAACCCTAACCAAACACTAATATTAAACACAACCCCAACCCAAAAACTAACCCGATCACAGTTACCCTAACCTTACGACGAACCCTAACCCAACCCTAACACTAACCCTATGACTAAACCTAGTTCAAATCCAAACACTAACAATAACACTAACCCTAATCGTAATCATACACGCAACTTTATTATAACACTTACCCTAAACCTAAAACACATCATAACACCAACACTAACACTAACCCTAAAACTAACCCTAACCTTAACACTAACCCTAACCCAACCATAACCTTAATTCTAACTTTAAACCTAACCCTAACTCCAACCCTAAACCTAACTAAAATTATAAGTCTAAACATAACCCTAAAACTAACACAAACACTAACACGAAACCTAACACTAATCCTAATCCTAACCATAACCCTAAACCTAACACTAAACCTAACCTTAACCATAACCCTAAACCTAATGCTAATGCTAACCCTAAACCTAACAATCAACCTAACCCTAACCCTAACCTTAATCCTAACTGTAACCCTAACCTTAACTCTAACCCTAACCCTAGCAGAAATCATAACACTTACCCTAACACTAATTCCAACCCTAAACCGAAATTTAACCCTAACACTAATGCAAACCTTAACCCTAAATGTAACCCTAAAAATAACCCTTATATTTAATCTAAATCAAACACTAAACCCAGACATAACACTAACCCTAAACTTAATCCTAAACATAACACTAATCCTAAACTTAACCCTAACCCTAACAGTATCTCTAAACCTATGTCTAAACCTAACACTATTCCCAACCCTAACATTAACCCTAACACTAACAGTACGCCTAACCCTAAAACTAACTCTAACACTAACGATAACCCTAACCTTAAACCGAACACTAACCCTAAACCTAAACCTAACCCTAACCCTAACCTAACCCTAACCCTAACCCTAACCAAACACTAATATTAAACACAATTCTAACCCAAACCTAACCCGAACACAAACTCTAACCCTAACCCTAACACTAACTCTAACCCAACCCTAACACTAACCCTATCACTAAACCTAGTGTAAATCCAAACACTCACACTAACCCTAACCCTAATCTTAATCATACACGCAACTATATTCTAACACTAACCCTAACCTTAACACACATCATAACACTAACACTAATCCTAAAATTAACCCTAAACCTAACACAAACCCGAAGTCCAAACCTAACCCTAACAATAACACAAACACTAACCCTAACCCTAACAAACCCTAACCCTAATTCTAACCCTAACCCAAATACTAACCCTAAACCTAACCCTAACCCTAACTCTAACACTAAAACTAAACCTAAGCCTAACCATAACCCTAACCCTAATCCTAACCCTAACACTGAACCTAACCCTAACTATAAGCCTACCACAAGCACTAACCCTAACACTAACCCTAACACTAACTGTAATAGTAACCCTAAACTTAACACTAACCCTTACACTAACCCTAAACCTATCCCCAACCTAACGCTAATTCTAACCATAATTCCAACTGGAGTCCTAACCCTAATATTAACAGTAACCCACAACCTTAAAGAAACACTAATTCTAACCCTAACCCTAACCCTAACCCTAAGTCTAAACTTAACACTAACCCTAAACCTAACCCTAACGATAATCCTAACTGTAACCCAAACACAAAACCTAACACAAAACCTAACTGTAACCCTAAACCTAACCCTTACACTAACCATAACCCTAACCATAACCCTAACAATAACCCTAACAATAACCCTAACACTATTACTAACTCTAACCCTTAACCTAACGCTAAACCTAATTTTAACCCTAGTCCTAAAACTAACCCTAAACCTAAACCTAACCCTAACCCTAACAGAAACCCTAAGTCTAACCCAAACCCTAACATTAACCATAATTTTAATCCTAACACTAACACTAACCATAGCACTAACCCTAACCCTAAACCTAACCCTAAAAATAACCCCAACCCTAACACTAACACTAAACCTAAACCTACCCCTAACCCTAACACTAACACTAACTCTAACTCTAAACCTTACCGTAATCCTAATACTAAACCTAACCCTAATTCTAACCCTAAATGTAACCCTAATCCTGTTTGTAACCCTAACACTAACCCCATCACATACCCTAACAAAACCTTACCAATAAACTTAACCCTAAAACAAAACCTAACCCTTTCTTAACACTAAACCTAACTCTTACCCTAACCATAAATCTAACACTAACTCTAAACTAACCCTAACCATAACATTAACTTTTATACTAACCTCAAACCTAACCCTAAACCCAACCCTTACCCTAATACTAACCCTAACCCTAACCCTAACACTAACTCTAAACCTATCCCTAACTCTAACAGTATATTTAAACCTAAACCTAACCCTAACACAAACACTAACACAAACATAACCCTAACCCTAACACTAAAACTAACCATAACACTAACCCTAAACCTAAATCTAACTATTACATTAAACCTCACACTAATCCTAAACTTAACAGAAAACCTAACTTATATCTAACCCTAACCCTATTACTACCCCTAATTCTAATACTAACCCTAATCCTAAACTGAATCCTAACAGTAACTTTAAGATAAAATTTCACAATAACTTTCACTCTAACCCTATGCTAATCCTAACTCTAACCCTAACCCTAACCCTAACCCTAATCCTAACTCCGTAATTAAACTTAAAACTAATCCCAACACCAACACTAACACAAACATAAACCCTAAACATAAACCTAAACATAATACTCACCCTAACCCTAACCCTAACCATAACACTAATCATAAAAATAACCCTAATCCTAACACTAACCCTAACCCTAATCCTAACTATTACCTTAACCCTTACAGTAATCCTAAACTTAACCCTAACCCTAATCCTATCTATTACCTTAACCCTAACAGTAATCTTAAACTTAAAACTAACTCTAACATCAAATCTAACCCTAACCCCAATCCTACCCTTAATTCTAACTCAAACCCTAAACCTAAAGCAAATCCTAATACTAACACTAACACAAAATTTAACACTAACATTAACCCTAAACCAATCCTAATCCTAAATGTAATCCTAAACTTAACAATAACCATAAACCCAAAACAAATCCTAACCCAAACCATAATTCTAAACTTAACCTAATCTTAACCCTAAACACTTAACCCTACCACTAAATCTTAACCCTACCACTAAAACTAACCCTAACTATCTTAACCTTAACCCTAACTCTAACACTAACCCTAACATCAAACCTAAGCCTATCACTGACCCTAAACTAAAATGTAACCCTAAACCTAACCCTATCCCTAACCCTAAACCTAATAGTAAACCTAAATATAACACTAATCCTACCCATAAGCCTAAACCTAAAACTAACCCTAACATAACACTTAACCCTAACACAAACTCTAACACTAACCCTAAAACTAACAATAACCCAAACCCTAAACGTCTTAAACGAACCCTAACACTTACCTGAACCCTAATCTTCAACATTACCATAACACTAAAACAAATCCTAAATCTAACACTAAACCTAACTCTTAAACTAACCCTAACACTTAACATAACCCAAATCCTAACCTTTACCATAATACTAACCCTAGCCGTACCCGTAACTCTAACACTAACCCTAAGCCTAACCGTATCTATTTTACACTAAACCTAAACCTAACCCTAACACTAACACTTACCCTAAACACATTCCTAAAACTAACACTAACCCTAACCCTAAACCCAGCAGTAACCCTAACCCTAAACCTTATATAACCCTAAATTTTACCCTAACACAAACAATAAAACTAACCCTAAACCTCACAATAAACATAATGCTAAAACCAAAACTAATGCTAATCATAAACCTAACACTAATACTAACCCTAACCTTAACACTTAACCTAAAACTAACCCTAAACCTAAGCCTAACGCTAAGCCTAACTCTAACCCTAACACTAACATTAACGCTAAACCTAACACTAACCCCATTGTTAAACCTAACCATAAATAAAACACTAATGCTAACCCTAAACCTAATTTGAAACCTAACCATAACCCTAACTCTAACTCTATCACAAACCCTAACCCTAACCCTAACACTAACCCTAATTCAACCCTTATCTATTTCCAAAACTAACCCTAAAACCTATCCTAACACAAATCCTAACACTAACACTAACAATAACCCTAACACTAATCCTACACTTAAACCTAACCTAACACTAACCCTAACCCTAATACTAACCATAACCCTAACACTAACACTAGACCTAACCATAACCCTAATCCTAAATCAAACCCTAATATTATCTGTAACCCTAACCCTAACCCTAAACCTAACCTTAACTTAAATCATAACCCTAACCCTAAAAAAAACCTAAACCTAACTCTAACACTAAACCTAACACTAACTCTAACCCTAAATTCAACCCTAACATTAAAACTAACATTAATCCTTACCCTAACCTCAACACTAATGCAAAACCTAACCCTAACCCTAACCCTTAGGCTAACACTAATCATAACCCTAAAACTAACAATAACACTAACCCTAAACCTAACCCTATCCATAACACTAACCATAACCCTAACCCTAACACTAACTCTAAACCTATCACTAACCCTAACACTATCCTTAACCCTAACCCTAGCCCTAACCTAAACACTGACACCAAACCTAAACTTAACCCTAACTCTCATACTCACGCTAAACCTAACCCTAACTTGAACCCTAACCCTTACTCTAACACTAACTGTAACAATAAACCTAACCCTAACACTAACTCTAACGCAAAATATAACACTATCACTAACCCTAACCCAAAACCTAATCTTAATCGTAACCCTAGCCGTAACCCTAACCAAAACCCTAACCCTACCTTAAACCCTAACCAAAACCCAAACACTAATCCTAAGCCTCATCCATACCCTAACTCTAATTGTAACCCTAACCTAAACCATAACCATAACCATAACACTAATCCTAAATCTAACCCTAACCCTAAAACTAACCCTAAACTATTCCCAAATGTAACACTATACTTAATCCTAACCCTAACAGTAACCCTAACCATAACCCTAACCTTATCGCCAACCCTAACGGTAACACTAACCCTAACTCTGTCCCTAAAACTAAGCCTAATAAAAACCTAACACTAACCCTCAACCTAATCCACAAACCTACCCTAAGCCGAACAGTAACCCTAACTCTAACCTTAACCATAACACTAATCTAAGACAAACGCTAACCCTAACCATAACCCTAAATGTACAACCCTATCACTAAACCTAAAACTAACCCTAATCCTGACCCTAATGCTAAACCTAACTCTAACCCTAAACCTAACACTAACCCTAAACCTAACCCTAACCCTAAAATGAACCCTAGCTCAACATATAAAACTTACCCTAACCCTAACCCTAACAATAAAAATAAACCTCTCCCTAACCCTAATACTATTGCTAAACCTAACCCTAACCCTAAATCTAACCATAACACTAACCCTAACCATAACCCTAACATGAAGTGTAACCCTAACCCTAACACTAAAACTAACCATAACCCTAATGCTATCACTATTCCTAAACCTAATGCTAACCCTAACACTAACCCTAACACAAAGTCTCACCCTAATACTAACCCTAAATCTAAACCTAAACCTAACCCAAACACTAACCCTAACACTAACCCTAACCTTAACCCTACTCCTACCCATGAAATTAATCTAACATTTTACCTAAACCTAAACCTAACACAAATCTTAACATTAATCCTAACAGCAACCCTAATCCTAACCCTAACCGTAACCATAACACTAACAATAAATCTAACCCTAACCCTAACACTGACCCTAAACCTATTTCTAAACCTAACACTATACCTTACCCTAACACTATCCTAACCATATCCATCACCTTAACCAAACCCTGGCTCTAATACTAACCCTAACCCATCCATAAAACTAAACCTAAGAAAACCTAACAGTAAACCATATCCTAACCCTAAAACTTCTCCTAACCTGATTATTAACCTTAACTCTAACCTAAACCATAAAACTAACTGTAAGACAAAACCTAACCCTAACCCTAACCCTAAATGTAACTCTAACCCTAACCCTATCTCTAACCCTAAAACTAACCTTAATCCTAACTGTAATGCTATACCTAACTTTAACCCAAAATCTAACCCTAACACTAACCCTAAATTTAATCTAATACTTATCCTAAACCTAAACTTAAAACAAACCCTATCATTAACTTTTACCTAACACAAACCCTATCACTAACCATAACCCTAACATGAACCCTAACCCTAAACTTAACACTTAAACAAACACTAACCCAAACCCTACTGTTAATCCTAAAACTAATGGTAACCCTAACACTAACCCTAACACAAACTGTAACCCTAATACTAACCCTAAAACTAACCCTATTGCAAACCCTAACTAATGCTAACACAAACCTTAGCTCTA
Organism: Marmota flaviventris; assembly: GCF_047511675.1. Classification (NCBI taxonomy): domain Eukaryota; kingdom Metazoa; phylum Chordata; class Mammalia; order Rodentia; family Sciuridae; genus Marmota; species Marmota flaviventris. The sequence goes on along the minus strand of NW_027287792.1, from coordinate 26,589 downwards.
CACATAACACTAACAATAACCCTAACCCAAACAGTAACACAAAACCTCTCCCTACCCTAACAGTGTTTCTAAACATAACCTATTTAAGGTTATGTTTAAGGTTAGTGTTAGTGTTAGTGTTAGAGTTACTAACTCTAACACTAACACTAACCTTAAACATAATCCTAACATGAACCCTAACCTTAACCCTAACACTAAAACTAACCCTAAACCTAACCATATCACTAATCCTAAACATAATGCTAACACTAACACTAACTTTAACCCAAAAACTATCTTTAATACTAACCCTAACACTAACCCTTATACTAACGCAAACCCTAAAACTAATACTAAAACTAACCTTAACCCTAATCCTACACTTAAATGTAACCTAACACTTACCCTATACCTAAACATAACAGAAACCCTAACCCTAACTCTAACACTTAACCTAACCATATACCTAACCCTAACCCTAACACTAAACCTAACCTTAATCCTTAACCTAACCCTAAACCTTACCTAATCTGAAAACTAACCCTTAATCGAAACTTAACCATAACACTAACTCTAAGGGATAACCTAAACCTAATCATAACCCTAAACGTTACACTAACCCTGACCCTATCCCTAACACTAAAACTAATCCTAATCCTAACCCTATTGCTAACCTTAACTCTAACCATATACCGAACACAAAACTTAAGTCTTACCCTATCCTTAACCAAAACACACAAAGTAATCCTAAACCTAACACTAAACCTAACTCTTACCCTAACCTTAACTCTAACCCTAAACGTAACCTTGCCCTTATCCTCATACAAAACCTAACACTAAACAAAACCCTAACAATAACACTGACCCTAAGCCTAACCCTTACCCTTGCACTAACGCTAAACCAAACACTAACCCTAACGCTAACCCAAACACTAACACTAAGCCTAAATATAATGCTAACACTAACACTAAATCTAACCCTAAAACAACCCTAACACTAACCCTAACCCTAACCCAAACCCTAAAACTGGCCATAACTGTAAACTTTATTCTTACACTAACCCTAACCCTAACACTAACGCTAATTCTAACCGTATTTCCAAGACTAAACCTAACCCTAATTCTAAAAAAAACCTAACACATACCCTAAACCTAACCATAACACAAAATTAACCCTAACCCTAACACTTACATTAACACTAACTCAAACCCTAAAACAAACAAAAACCTAACACTGACCCTAACCTTAACACTCACCTTAACCCTAACCTTAACACTAACACTAACACTAACCATAATCCTATACCTAACAATAATATTAACCATAAACCTAACCCTAATATAACCCTAAACCTAAGTCTAACACAAAACAGAACCCTAACCCTTAACCTAATCCTAACACTAACCCTAACTCTAACCCTAATCCTAACACTAACCTTATCCCTAACATTAAGATTAACCCTACCTGTACCCTGACCCAAACCCTAACCCTAATCATTACCCTAACATAACCCTAACCCTAACACCAAACCTAAACCTATCCCTAACCCTAATACTAACGCTAACCCTAATCCTAATTCTAAAACTAACACAAATTCTAAACCTAAACCTAAGACTAACCCTAACACTAACCCTCACCCTAAACCTAACACTAAACCTAACCCCAACCCTAATTCTATCACTAAATCTAACCATAATCATAACCCTAAATGTAACACAAACCCGAACCCAAACCCTCAAACTCAACCTAATACTAACCCTAAACCTAACTCTAAAATTAACCCTAATCTTAACCCTAACCCTAAAACTAACCCTAACCCTAACTCTAACCCTAATTCTTAGTGTTAAACTAACTCTAACCCTAACCCTAAGACTAACACTAATCCTAAACCTAACCCTAACCATAACCATAACAGTAACCCTAACCCTAATCCTAACACTACCTGTAAACCATCCCTAACCCAAACAATATACTTAACCCAAAACCTAACCCTGACTAAAACACTAAAACTAAACCTAACCCTAAAACTCATGCTAAACATAACCCTAACCCTAATCCAAACCCTAACACTAAACTTATCCTTAACAATAACCCTAACACTAAATCTAACCCTCAACATAACCCTAACATTAACACTAACCCTAACACTAACTCTAACACAAAATTAATCACTAAAATTAACCCTAAAACCAATCCTAACCATAAACCTAGCCCTAATAAAAAAGATAACCCTAAACCGAACACAAACCATAAACCTAACCCTAACACTAACCCTATCCTTAAACGTAACCCTAATCCTTACCCTAACATTATCCCTGACCCTAACTCCAACACTCACCCTAACCCTAACCCTAACACTCACCCAAACCCTAACCGTAACACAAACCTAAACCTAACCCTAAAGTTAACACTATTTTTAAACCTATTCTTAAAACTAACACTATACCTAACCCTAACCCTAACAGTAACACTAACCCTAAACTTAACCCTAAACCAAATTTTAACACTAACCCTAACCCTAAACTTAAGACAAACCTTAACCCTAAACTTAACACTAACTCTAACCCTAAGTCTAATCTAACACTAACACTAACCGTAACTCTAACCCTAACACAAGCCCTAACACTAACAATAACCCTAATGCAAAGCCTAAAACTAACACTAATCCTAATACTAACCCTTAACATAGGGGTAAAGCTAAAATTGACCCTAAACCTAACCCTAACACAAACACTAACGCAAACCCTACCACTAAACATAACCCTAAACCTAATCTTAACACTCACCCAAACACTAACAGTAACACTAAATATATCCCTGACCCTATTACTAACCATAACACTAACTCTAACCCTAACCTTAACCCTAACACTGAACCTAAACATATCTCTAAACATAACACTATTGCTAACACTAAACCTAACCCTAACACTAATCCTATGCCAACCCTCATCATTACCCTAACTCTAACGCTAAACCTAACCGTAACCCTAAACCTAATGCAAAACCTAACACGAACTTTAACCCTAACACTAACACTTATCCTTCCTATAAACCAAACCTAACACTAAACCTAAACCTAACCCTAACACAATCCCTAACTTTAACCCTATATTGAACCCTAACACAAACACTAACCTTAACATTAAACACAACCCCAAACCTAACTATAACTATAACTGTTACCCTAACACTAACTCTAAACTTAAACCTAAAACAAATCCTAAGACTATCCCTAAACTAAACAAAACAGAAATACTAACACTAAACCTAATGTAAAAAAATAACCCTAACCCTAACACAAATCATAACATTAACCCTAACCCTAACCCTAACACTAACCCTAAACCTAACCCTAATGCTAACCCTAACACTAATTCTAACCATGATCGAACCCTAACATTAGACCTAAGCCTAACACCAAACTAGAACAAACCCTAACCTTAACCTTAAACCTAACACTAACCCTAAACCAAAACCTAACTCTAATCCTAACTGTAACACAAACCCTAACCCTAATACTTACCATAAATTTAACCCTAAACCTATAATTAAACCTAGCCCTAATCCTAAACCTAACACTAATCTAAAAACTAAATATAAATCTAAACATAACACTAACCGTAAAAATAACATTAACTCTAACCCTAATCATAACACTAAACTGAATTTAATGCTCACCCTAGCACTAATCCTAAACCTAACTATAATTCTAACCCTAACACTCACACTAACCCTAACCCAACCCTAACACTAACTCTAACCCTAACCCTAACTCTAACACTAAGTTTAACCTTAATGTTAACACTAACACTAACACTAAATTTTACCCCAAACTAAATGCTAATTCTAAACTTAATCCTAATGCTACCCAAAACCCTAAACCTAACTATAACACTAAAACTAACCCTAGCCCTAACCCTAAAACTAACTCTAACCCTAATCCTAACTGTAAACCTAACCCTATCCCTAAACCTAAAAATAGACCTAACCCTCACCCTAACCCTAACAACAACAAAAAAACAACCCTAACCCTAACCCTTTCCCTAACACTAAAACTAACCTTAACCTAACACTAACACTAACCGTAACACTAACACAAACGCTAACACTAACCATAATCCTACCCACAACCTAACCCTAACCCTAACCTTAACCTAATCCTTACCCTAACCCTAACCCTAAAACTACCTCTAACCTGAATCCTAACTGTAACTGTAACCCTTAACCTAACCTTTACCATCACCCTAACAGAAAACCTAACACAAAACCTAACAATAACCCTAACCTTAACACTAATCCTAACCCTAACCCAAACACTAACCCTAACTCTAAACATAACACTAACTCTATCTGTAACCATAAACATAAACCTTACACTTACACAAACCCTAATCCTAACCCTAACAAAAACCATAACCCTAAATCTAACATGAACCCTAAATCTAACCCTAACCCTAACACTAACCCTAACACTAAACTTAAACCTATTCCTAACACTAACACTAACTCTAACACTAATCTTAAACATAACTCAAAGAGTAACCCTAACCCCCACCCTAAACCTATCACTAACCCTAACCTAATCATAAACCTAACCCTAACATTAACACTAACCATAATTCTAACCCTAACATAACAGTAACACTAACCTTAATCCTAAACATAACCATAAACTTAATACTAATCCTAACCCATATCCTTACCCCAACACTAACACTAACCTTGAAAGTAACCCTAACACTAAACCTAAACCGAACTCTAATCCTAACTATAACACTAAATTTCACCCTACGCCTAATATTAACCCTAAACCTATTCCTAATTCTAACACTATCCATAACCCTAAACCTAACCCTAACACAATCACTAACACTAAATCTAAACCTAAACCTAACAATAACCCCTAACATGAACCCTAAACTTAAACATAACGTCAACCTTAACTTAATCCTAACCATAACCCTAATTCTAAACCTAAACCTAACCCTTAATATAACTCTAAACCTAACCCTAAACCTAACACTAACCCTAACCCTAACCATAACACTAACCCTAGTCCTAACTCTAACCCTAAACCTAATCCGAACTGTAAGACTAACCCTAATACTAAACCTAACCCTAACACAAACCCTAACACTAAGCCTAAAACTAACCCTAACCCTACCCCTAACACTAACCCTAACCCTTGTCATAACCCAAACCCAGACACTAAACCTCACTCTAAACATCGTAACTCTAAACATTACACTAATCCTAATCTTAAACCTAACCCTAACTCTCACATTAACACTAACATTAACAATAACCTTAAACCTAAAAATAACCCTTAAACTTACCCCAGTCCTAATCTTAACCCTAACTCTAACGCTAAACCCAACACTAATTCTAAACTTAAACTAATGCTAAACCTAACAATCAACCTAACCCTAACTGTAACTCTACACCTAACCCTAACCATAACCATCACCCTAACAGAAAACCCTAACCATAACTGTAACCCAAAATCTAACCCTAAATATAATTCAAACCATATCCCTAAGCCTAAAAATAATATTAACCCTAAGCCTAACCCTTACCATAAAAAATCTAAAACCTAACCCTAACCATAACACTAATCCTAAACCTAACTCTAACCCTAACATTAAACCTAACCCTAACTCTAACCCTAACCATAAACCGAACTCTAAGCCTAAACTTAATAGTAACCCTAAGACTAAAACTAAGCATAAAACTAACTGTAACCCTAACACTAACACTAATCCTAAACCTAACTGTAACCCAAACCCTAAGACTAACACTAAATCTAATCCTAAACTCAACCCGAAACCTAACTCTAACCCTAAAAGTTCCACTAACCATATCAATAAACCTAAACCTAACACTAACCCTAAAACTTACCCGAAACATAACCCTAACTCTAATTCTGACAGTAACACTAATGCTAACCCTAACACTAACCCTAACCTTACACCTAACTATAACCCTAACCCTAACCTTAAACCTAACCCAAACCCTAAATCAGACCATAACCCTAAACCTAACCCAACCCTGACCCAAACCCTTACCTAACTGTAACTGTAACCCTAACACTAACCTTAATACTAACCATAACCCGAACCGTTATTCTATCACTACCCCTAAACCTAACCCTAAACCTAACATTAACTCTAACCCTAATCCTAACACTATCTTTAACACTAACATTAACCCTAATCCTAACACTATCTTTAACACTAACATTAACCCTAATCCTAAATCTAACCAGAAAACTAACATTAACCCTAAATGTATTCCTAAAAATAACACTAAATCTAACCCTAACCATAACACTAACCCTAATCCTAATGCTAAACCTAACACTAACCCTAGTCTTAAATCTAACCCTAACCGTAATCCAAACTGTAAGGCTAACCCTAATACTAACCCTAACACTAACAGAAACCCTAACACTAAGCCTAAAACTAACCCTAACCATAACACTAACACTAAACCTAACCCTAATCATAACCCAAACCCTAACACTAAACCTAACCCTAACCCTACCGTAACTACAAACATTACCCTAAACCTAAACTTAACCCTACTCCTAACACTAATCCTAACCCTAACACCAGCCTTAACACTAACATTTAACTTAACACTAAGCCTAAAACTTACACCATCCCTAACCCTAACACTAACCCTATGACTAATTTTAAACCTAATACTAACGCTAAACCTAACACTAACCCTATACCTAACCCTACACCTAACCGTAAATGTAACCTTATCCCTAACCTTAACCCTAACCCAAACCTTAACCCGAAACAAAACCCTAAGCCTAAACCAACCCTAAACCAAAACCTTACCTAACCGTAACCAAAATCCTAACACTCACCCTAACACTAAACCTAATACTAACCCAAACCCAAACCCTTACACTCTCACTAACCCTAACCCAAACCCTAAACCTAAAACTAACTCTAACCCTAATCCTAAAACTATCCCTAACCCGAACATTAAGCCTAACCCTAAATCTAACCATAACACTAACCCTAACCCTAAATGTAACCCTAACACTAACACTAACTCTAACCCTAAATTTTAATGAAAATGTAAACCTGTCTGTAATTCTAACCCTAACCCTAACCCAAATAAAAATTCTAAACTTAATCCTAACCCTAATCCTTACTTTAAAACTAAATCTAAGATTAGCCCTAACCATGTCCATAACCCGAAATCTAAAGCTAACCCTAATCCTAATGCTAACCCTTATTCTTAACTTAACACTAACCCTAAAACTAACCCTAAACCTAACAATAACCCTTACCCTAACACAACCAAACACTTACCTTAAACCTAACCCTAACCCTAAAAAAACCCATTCTTAACCCTAAAACTAACACTAACCCTAAACCAAACATAACCTTATCACTAACACTAAACCTAACCCTTAATCTAAAACTAATTCTAACCCCAACCCTAAACCTAAAACTATTCCTAAACCTAACAACATTTCTAACCCTATCCATAACCGTAACACTAACATGAATCCTAAACCTAAGCCTAATCTTAACACTAACCCTAAACATAACAGAAAACCTAACACTAACCCTAAACTAACCTTAAACCAAACCCTAATTTTTATTATATACCTATATGTAACAATTACCCTAACCCTAACACAAATCCTAACACTAACACTAAACTTAACCCAAACCCTAACCCTAACACGAACAATAATGCTAATCCAAAACTAAACATAACCCTAAAACTAAATATAACACTTACCCAAACCCTAAACCTTACCATAATCCGAACACTAACACTAACCATAAACCTGACCATAACAGTAACCCTAACATAAACCTAACCCTAACCATAACCCTAATCCTAACACTAATGTTAACCTAACTCTAACCCTAACACTAACCCTAACCCTAACTCTAATGCTGACCCCAACACTAATCCTTAATGTAACCCTAATGCTAACACTATCCCTAACTCTAGTGCCAATGCAAACACTAACACTATCCATTACTCTAACCCTAATCCTACATATAACCCTATTCTAACACCGACCCTAACCCTAACACACACACTAACCCTAATAATAACACTAACCCTAAAACTAACCATAACCTTAACACTAACTCTAACCCTAACCGTAACCCTAATTCTAACTTTAACCCTAACCCTAAGTCAAACACTAAACCTAACACAAATTCTAAGTATAACTCTAAAACCCTAACACTAACACAAACACTAACCCTAAACCTAACACTAATTCTAACCCTAACCCTAACACTAAATCTAACCTTAACCATAACCCTAAAACTAACCATAACTCTAACCCTAAACCTAACACTCAACCTAACCCTAACACTAATCATAACCCTTACTGTAACTCTAACCCTAAACCTAACCATAAACCTAACACAAACCCTAAGTCCAACCCTAACCCTAACATTAACACAAACACTAACACTAACCCTAACACTAAACCTAACCCTACTTCTTATTCTAACCATAACACTAACCTTAAACCTAACTCTAACCCTAAAACTAAACCTAAGCCTAACCATTACCCTAACACAAACCCTTACCCTAACACTGAACCTAATCCTAAATATAACCCTAACCCTAACACTAACCATAACACTAACCCTAAACTTAACACTAAGCCTAACGCTAACCCCAACAGTGACCCTAACACAAACCCTAATGCTAACCTTAACACTAACCCTAACCCTAACCCTTACCCTAAACTTAAACATCAGAAAATCCCTAACCTTAATCCTAACACAAACCATAAATCTAATTCTAATCCTAAATTAACACAAATCCAAACCCAACCCCTAACATTAATCTTAACCCTAACCCTTACTCTAACACTTACACTAACCCTAATCCTTACTTTTACCGTAACCTAACCCTAATCCTAACTCTAATTCTAACCCTAAAACTAACACTAACCCTAACCCTAACACTAAATATAACCCTAAACCTAAACCTAACCATAACATGAACCCTAAACCTAACCCTAACCCTAAACCTAAACGTAACAAGAACCCTAATTTTAAGCCTAATATGAACCATAAATCTCACCCTAACCCTAATTTAACCCAAACCCTAACCCTATCCCTAACAACTAATCTTAACCCTAACAATTACCCTAACCCTAACACTAACCCTTATCCTAAACCTATCCCTAACCTAAACCTAACCCTAAATCTAACTCTAACCCTAATCCTAACATTTATCATAACCCTAACAATAATCCTAATTGTAACCCCAACACAAACCCTAACCCTAAAGCTAACAATAACGTAAAACCTAACACTAACACTAACCCTAATCATAAAACTAATACTAACTCTAACCTTAACCCTAAACCTAAAACAAAATTTTGCCCTAAACCTAACCATAAACCTAACTGAAACCCTAACACTAAACACAACCCTAATCCTAATACAAACCATAACCCTGACCCTAAGTCTAATCCTAAGATCAACCCTAACCCTAATACTAACACTAAACTTAACTTTAATTCTAACCCAAACCCTAACTCTAAAACTAACCCTAGACCTACCTCTACCACTAACCCTAACAATAACCCTAATCCTAAGCTTAACTCTAACCCTCATCCTAATTCTAACCGTAATCTAATCCTAAAACTAACCCTAAACCTAACTATAACCCTAAACCTAACTATAACCCTAACCGTAACAACAATAACCCTAACTTTATAACTAAATCTAACACTAACCCTAACCTTAACCCTAACCCTAACCCTAACCTAAACCTAACACTAAACCTAACCCTAACACTACACCTAACCTAAATCCTATTTGAATCCTAATTCACCTAACCCTAAGCCTAACCCTAATCCTAACCATAACCGGAACCTTAAACATAATCCTAACTGTAACCCTAAGAAAAATCCTAACTGTAACCCTAACACTAACCCTTACACAGTAATTTTAATTGTAACCCTAAACCTAATGATAATCTTATCCTAAACCTTACCCTTAAACTTACCTTAAGCCTAAACCTAACCTTAACCATAACCCTAAACCTAACTGTAAATCTAACCCGAACTCTAACACTGTCCCTATTGTAACACTAACACTAACCCTAACTCTATCCCTAAAAATAAATTCAACCCTGACTCTAATTCTAATAATAACCCTATCCTTACCCTAACCCTAACCCTAACACTAACACTAACCTTAGCCCTAACCCTAAAACTGACCCTAAATCTAAACCTAACACAATCCCTAATACTAACCCTAACACAAACCCTAACCATAACAGTAACTTTAATTCGAACACTCACCCTAATCTTAAACCTAAACCTAAACTTTTTTCTAACAATAACCCTAAACCTAAATCTAACCCTAACCCCAACACTTATTCTAAGTATAACCCTAACCTTATATTAATCCTAAGGCTCAAAATAACCTTAACCATAACCTTAATACTAAATCAAACTCTACCCTACCTTAACCCTAAATCTAAGTCTAACAATAACACAAAAACTAATCCTAGACCTAAGGATAATACTAAACGTAACACTTACCCTAACCCTAACCTTAAATTTAAACCTAATCCTAACACTAACCCTAACCCTAACCCTATCCTTAACCCTAACCCTAAACTAAACCTAACCCTAAACCTAACCCTAACACTAACCCTAATGCTAACTCTAACCCTAACGTTACCTTAACCCTAACTCTAACCATAAACCTAATACAAACCCTATACCAAAACATAACCCTAACCTTAACCTAACAATAACCCTAACCATTACCTAATCATAACCTTAACCTTAATACAAACACTAACCCTAACACTAACCTTAACCCTAATGTAACACTAAACCCAACCCAAACACTAACCGTGTCACTAACCCTAACCCTAACCCAAACACTAATAGTAACACTAACCATGACCCTAAAACTATACGTAATTTACATCTAACCATAAAACTAACCATAACCCTAACTGTAAAACTAACCCTAACCCTACGACTCACTCTAACACTCTTCCTAAACATAACCCTAACGGTAACACTAACCCCAACTCTAACACTAACACTAAAACTAAACCTATGTATAACACTAACCCAAACACAAATTCTGAACCTAACCCTAACCCTAAATGTAACACTAACCCTAACCCTAACACTAACACTAAATCTATCTTTTCAACCTAACCCTTACAGAAAACCTAAACCTAAACCATACCCTAACTGAACCATAATTCTTACCCTAACACTAACATAGCACTAACCATAACCCTAACCACATTTATAATTCTAAAACTAACCCTACCCCAAACACGAACCCTAACCCAAACCCTAACCAAAAAAAAACCTTAACCCTAACACTAACCCTAACATTAACGACACCCTAACCCTACTGTAACACTTATTTTAGCCCCAAGCCTAACCTTAAGAGTAACACAAAATATATCCCTAAACCTAACACTATTAATAACTTTAACTGTAGCACTAACACTAACACTAACACGTACACTAAACCTATCCCTAACCTAACCCTCACACTAACCCTAACCCTAAGAAAAATCCTAACCCTCTCCCAAAAACTAACACTAATCATAACACTAACACTAACCCTATCCTACCTGTAACCCTAAAACTAACCCTAGCCCTAAACCTAAGCCACATTCCAACTCTAATCCTAACCATAACCCTAACACTAATCCTATCACTAACCCTATCAGAAACCCTAAACCGAATGCTTAACCTAACACAAAACATATCTCTGGACGTAACACTAATATTATCACTAACCCTAACCCTAAATCTAACTCTAAAACTTATCCTAAACCTAGCCCAAACCTAAAACCTAATCCTAACCTTAAAAAAATGAACCATAACCCTAATCCTAACTCTAAAACTAACCCTAACATTAACCTTAACCCTAAACATAACACTAAACCTAACCCTAAACCTAGCCCTAATCCTAAACCTATCCTTAACCCTAACACTATTCATAACCTTAACCCTAACCCTAACACTAAAGCTAACCTAAAACCTAATCCTATCCCTAACACTAAAACTAACACTCATGCTAACACAAAACCTATACCTAAAACTAAATTTAACCCTATCCCTAACCTTTACACTAGCCCTAAATCTCACCATAACCCTACACCTAAGCCTAAAATTAACCCTAAACATAACCCTAACACTAACTCTAACCCTAACAATAGGCCTAACCCTAAACCTAACACTAAACTTATCCCTAACCCTAATGCTATCCCTAACCTTAACCCTAACAAAACACTAACCCTAGACCTAAACTTAAACCTAACACTAACAGTAACCCTAACACGATCATGATCCCTAATCCCAACCGTAATTGTAATTCTAATACTAATGCTTACACTAAATCTATACCTAAAAATAACCCTAACACTAATCCTAACCCTAAACCTAAAACTAACCCTAAACTTAACCCTAAAACTAACACTAACCATAACCCTAACACATACACGGAACCTAAACCTAAACCTAACACTAAGCTTAACCATAAACCTAACCCTAACCCTAACACTGACACTAACACTAAACCTAAACCTAATCCTTACCCTAACATTAACCCTAACCCTAACTTGAACCCAAACACTAACCATAAACCTAAAATTTAACTAACCCTATCCCAAACCCTAACCCTGACCCTAAACCTAAAATTAACCCTAACTCTAACCATAAACCTAACCCTAAACCCAACCACAACCCTAACTCTAACCCTAAACCTAACCCTTACATGAGCCTAATATTAACCCTAAATGTAACAATGAACCTTAACTTAACGTGAACCCTTACCCTAACTCCCATCATAACCCAAACCCTACAACTAATAGGAACCCAAACCCTAACACGAACATAAACCTAACATTATCCCTATCCTTAACCCTAACATGAACACTAACCCTAACCCTAACGTAACCCTAATCCACCCCTTTTTCTAACACTAAATCTAACCTTTTATTACCCTTACCCTAACACTAACCTAACACTAATCCTAATCCAAAACCTAACCCAAACCCTAATCCTTACCAAAACCGTAACACTAACCATAACCCAAACACTAACCCAAACTTAAAACACACCCTAACACTAACCCTAAACCTAAATCTAACACTAACAGAAAATCTACCGTAACCCTAACAGTAATCCTAAAACTAACTCTAAACCTTAGCCAAACACTAATCCTAAACTTAACCCTAAACCTAACTGTAACAATAACACTAACTGTAAACATAACCCTAACAAAAAGGCCTAATCCTAAACCTACTATGAACCCTAACCCTAACACTAACCCTAAACCTAACTCTAAACATTAGCCAAACACTAATCCTAAACTTAACCCTAAACCTAACTGTAACAACAACACTAAGCCTAAAACTTACTATAAACTTAACCCTAACAAAAGCCTAATCCTAAACTGAACATGAACCCTAGTGCTAACACTAACCCTAAACCTAACTAAACCTTAGTCAAACATTAATTCTAAACTTAACCCTAAACCTAACTGTAACAATAAAACTAAGCCTAACACTAATTGTAAACTTAACACTAACAAAAGGCCTAATCCTAAACCTAACATGAACCCTAACCCTAACACTAACCCTAAACCTAACCCTTAACCTAGCACAAAACCTAAACATAACCATAACCCTAAAAATAACCCTAACACTAATCTTAAACATAACCCTAATTCTAACCTTTACAGTAACCATAACACCAACTCTAACCCTAAACCTAACCCTAATTCTGACCTAAATGTAACCCTAAACATTACCTAACACTAACATAACCCTAACCCTAACATTTTCTCTAACACTAAACCTAACCTTAATAGTAACCATACCCTAACACTAAACTTATCTTTAACCCAAACACTAACCCAACCTTAAAACTCACATAAACCCTAACCCTAAACCTAAACCTAACCTAACACTAAACCTAACCGTAACCCTAGCACTAACCCTAAACCTAAATCTAAAACGTAGCCAAACACTATTTCTAAATGTAACCCTAAACCTTACTGTAACTCTAACACTAAGCCTAACACTAACCCTAAACTAAACCGTAACACAAAGCTTAATCCTAAAGCTAACATGAACCCTAACACTTACCCTAACACTAACCATAATCATAACCCCAAAATTAACACTAACACTAATACTAACCCTACAACAACAATAAACCTAACCCTAACCCTAACACTAATCCTGACATAAACCTAACCCTAACACTTAACTCACCCTAACCCTAAGCCTAAACCTAACATTAACCCTAACATTAACACTAACACTAATTTTAAGCATAACCTTATTGATAGCACTAAGCTTAATCCTAACCCTAAATGTAACAATAACCTTAACATTATCACTAACACATTAACCCTAAACCTAGTTGTAAGCCTAACACTATCCCAAACCTTAAATTAACCCTAACACTAACCCTAAACCTATCACTAATTCTAACCCTAATACTAAACTTTACGGTAACCCTAACCCTAATGCTAAACATAACACTAACACTAACTTTAACCCTAATTGAAACACTAACCCTAAACCTATCTGTAAACCTAATATTATTCCTAATCCTATCCCTAAATATAAACCTAACACTAACGCTAAGCCTAACCCAGAATTTAACACTAACCCTAACCGTAACACTAACCCTAAACCTATTTCTTAACTTAAGCTTAAACCTAACACTAAACCTAACACTAACCCTAACACTTAAGCCAAAATAACACTAACCCTAATCCTAACCCTAACACTATCACTAACCTCAAACCTAATTTTAACAATAACCCTAAAGCTAACACTAACTCTAACCCTAATACTAACTATAAGCTAACCCTAAACCTAACCCTAACACAAAACCTTACCTTAACCCTAAAACGAATACCAACCCTAACAAGAATCACATCCCTAAACCTAACACTAACTCAAACCCTAAAATTTATTGTAACCATAACTCTAACCCTTACATTTATAGTAAACCAAATCTTAAGCCTAAACATAACACTAACCATAATCTTACCACTAAACCTAACACTAAACCTAACCTTAACCCTATTCCTAACACTATCTCTAAACCTATCTCTAACCCTAACACTATTCCTAACCCTAACACTAACACTAACATTAAGCCTTAACCTGTACCTAACCCTAAACCTAACTCTAACACTAAACCTAACCCTTATCCTAACACAAACTCTAATTCTAACGCTAAAACTAATGATAATCCTAACCCTAATCCTAAGGCTAATGCTAAACCTAAACCTAACTGTAACCCTAATGCTACCCCTAATCCTAACACCAACCCTAACACTAACCCTAACCCTAAACCTAAACCTAAGCATAACACTAACCCTAACCCAAACCCTAACACAAATATTAACCCAAAACGTAAACCTAAGTAAACCTAATTCTAATCCTAAACCTAACACAAACACTAACCCTAAACCTAACCCTAACACTAACCCTAACCTAAACTTAATCTTAACCCTAAAGCTAAACGTAACCCAAATCATAATCATAACACTAACAATAACTATAACACTAACCCTAGACCTAACAATAACCTTAACCCTAACAATAATCCTAAGCCTAAAACTCACCTAAACCATAACCCTAACTATAACACTAACTTTAATCATAATCCTAACCCTAACCCTAAAACTTACCTTAACCCTAACACTAACACTAACACTAACGCTAACCCTAACCCTAACCCAAACATTAACCCAACACTAATCTAACACTAACCATAACAAAAACCCTAACTCTAACCACAACCCTAACCCTAACTTACCATAATACTAACACTGACCTAACACTAAACCTAATCCTAACCCTAACCCTAGCTCTAACCATTACCCTAACCCTAAACCTTACCCAAACACTAACTCTAACCCTAAAACTAACCATAAAAATAACCCTAATCCTAAACCTTACAATAACCCTAAACCTAACTCTAACATCAACTCTAACCCTAACCCTAACAGTAAGACTAACCCTTACCCTAAACCGAACCCGAACCCTAAACCGAACCCTAATCCTAACCCTAACCCTAACCCTAAACTGAAACCTAATACTAACCATAATCCTAACCCTAAACCTAACCCTAACCCTAATCCTACCGTAACATGAACCCTAACCCTAACCCTAAATTTTACCTAACCCTAACACTAACCCTAAACCTAACAACAACATCAACCCTAACTGTAACTGGAAACCTAAACTGAACCCTAATCCTAACCCTAAAACAAACCCAAACCCTAACCCTATCCCTAACACTAA
This sequence comes from Marmota flaviventris, assembly GCF_047511675.1. Taxonomy (NCBI): domain Eukaryota; kingdom Metazoa; phylum Chordata; class Mammalia; order Rodentia; family Sciuridae; genus Marmota; species Marmota flaviventris. Next base: position 10,274 of record NW_027287792.1, on the reverse strand, counting down.
ACCTTACATCAAAACTAAACCTAACTCTAAACCTGATATTAACCCTAATCCTAAATATAACTCTAATTATAAACCTAATTATAACGCTAAACCAAACACTAACGCTAACCCTAACTGTAACCCTAACAGTAAGCCTAACACTAACTCTATACCTAAACCTAACATTACCACTAACACAAACCCTAACACGAACCCTAAGAAAAACCCTAAATCTAACCTAAATCGAAACCTAACCCTATCCTTAACATGAACCCTAAACCCAAACCTAACCAAAACCTTAACACTAACCCTAACACACTAACTCTAATTTTACCCTAATTCTAACTCTAAAACTAACCCGAACCCTAGCACTCACCCTAACACTAACCCTAACACTAAGACTAATTCTAACTCTAAATCTAAACCTAAATTTTATTCTAATGGTGAACCAAACCCTAACACAAACCCTAACCCTATCTCAAACCCTAACACTATAGCTAACACAAACAATAACCCTAATCCTAACCACAACCCTAACCCTAATCCTAAACCTAAATTTAAATCTAACCCAACCATATATAATGGTAACATAAACTGTAAACTTAACCCTAACCCTAACCCTAACCTAACCCTAGTCCTAACCGTAAATTTACACTAAACCTAACCCTGACAATTACCCTGAATATAACTTTAACCCAATACTAACACTAACCCTAACACTCACCCAAACCCGAACACTAACCCCCCTAACACTAATCCTAAACCTAACCCAAACATGAATTCTAACCCAAACCCTAAAACTAAAAGTAATCCATACCCTAAACCTAATCTTAACACTAAACCTAAACCCTAACCCTAAACCGAACCTTAACCCTAACTCTAATCATAAACCTAACCCTAAACCTATCACTAACGCTAACCATAATGGTAACCCTAACATAAGTCTAAACCTAACCCTAAACCTAAAACCAACACTAACCCTAACCCTACCCTAATATGAACCCAAACCTAACACTAATCCTAACCTAACCCTAACACTAATCCTAACATGAACCCTGAACCTAACCCTAAACCTAACTCTAATTTTAACCTAATCGTAACCCTAACCCCAACTTAACCTAAACCTAACACTAACCATAACACTAACCCTAACACTAAACCTAACACTAAAACTAATCCTATATCTAACCCTCAACAAAACACTAATCTTAATCCTAAACCTAACCATAACCTTAACACTAACCCTAACCCAACCCTTACACTGACACTAACCCTAAACCTAACATGAGCCCTTACCCTAACCCTAACACTAACCCTAATCTTAAACTTAACCCTGTCCCTAATCCTAACCAAAAACCTAACACAAACCCTAATCCAAACATAATCCTAACTCTAACGTAACCCTAATCCTAACCCTTCCTAATCCTAATGATAACTTTAAAACTAACCCAAACACTATTCCTAAACCTAACCATAATGGTAACTCTAACCATAATCCTAACCCTTACAGTAACCCTAATTTTAACACTTACCCTAACCCTAAAACTAACTCTAACCCTAAAAATAACACTAACACTAACACTAACCTTACCCTTAACACTAACACGTAACCTTCCCACAACATTAACCCTAACTCTAACCATTATCCAACCGTAATTTTAAACCGAAACCTGACACAAATCCTAACCCTAAACCTAACCCTGAACCAAACAATAAACCTCACCCTAACACTAACCCTAACACTATCTCTAAATCTGACCTTAACCCTAACTCTGAAACTAACCCTAACCCTAACTGGAAACCTACCCTTAAAACAAAATAACACTAACCCTAATGCTAACCCTAACACTATCACTAACCTCAAACCTAACTTTAACAATAACACTAAACCTAACCCTAATACTAACCTTAAGCTAACCCTAAACCTAAACCTAACACAAAACCCAACACTAACCCTAATCCTAACACAAAACATTACCCTAACCCTAAAACGAATACCAACCCTAACCAGAACCACATCCCTAAACCTAACCCTAACTCAAACCCTAAAATTTAGTGTAACCATAACTCTAACCCTTACATTTATAGTAAACCAAACCCTAAGCCTAAACATAACACTAACCGCAATCTTACCACTAAACCTAACAATAAACTTAACCTTAACCCTATTCCTAACACTATCTCTAAACCTATCTCTAACCCTAACACTATTCCTAACCCTAACACTAACACTAACAGTAAGCCTAAACCTATACCTAACCCTAACCCTAACACTAACACTAAACATAAACCTTACCCTAACATGAACTCTAATTCTAACCCTAAAACTAACGATAATCCTAACCCTAATCCTAAGGCTAATGCTAAACCTAAACCTAACTGTAACTCTAACGCTAACCCTAATCCTAACACCAACCCTAACACTAACCCTAACCCTAACCCTAAACCTAAGCATAACACTAAACCTAACCCAAACCCTAACACAAACACTAACCCTAAACCTAACCCTAACACTAACCTAAACCTAAACGTAACTTAACCTTAACCCTAAATCTAAACGTAACCCAAATCATAATCATAACACTAACAATAACTATAACACTAACCCTAGACCTAACAATAACCTTAACCCTAACAATAATCCTAAGAATAAAACTCACCTAAACCATAACCCTAACTATCATAATCATAACCCTAACCCTAAACCTTACCTTAACCCTAACACTAACACTAACCCTAACCCTAACATTAACCCAACACTAAACTAACCCTAAACATCACAACCTAACTCTAACCCAAACCCTAACACCAACCTTAACCCTAAACCTAATCCTTATTCTAACACTAACCCTAACCCTAAAACTAACATTATTCCTAAACCTAACCCTAACCATAGCCATAACACTAATTCTAACCCTGTCACTAACACTAATCCTAACCTTACTCCTAACCCTACCCCTAAACCTAACCCTTAGCCAAACTCTATTCTTAATCCTACTCATAACACATACCCTAAGCCCACCAGTAAACCTAACACTAAACCTAACCCTAACCCTAACTCTAACCCTAATCCAACCTTAAACCTAACCCTAACCCGAACTTTAACCCTAACTCTCAATCTAATACAAACAATAGTTTTAACCCTAACACTGACCCTAACGCTAACCCTAATGATAACCCTAATCTTAACTCTTAAACTAACCATAACCCTAACCCGATCCATAACTGTGATCCTCACCCTAATTCTAAAATTAACCCTGAACCTAACCCTAACCAGTACCCTAACAATAACCCTATCGCTTACCTAATTCTATCCCTAAACATAACACTAAAATTATCACTAAACCTAAAAGTAACCCTAAAACTATCTTAAGTCTAAAACTCACCCTAATCCTAACCCTAAACAAAACCTGATCATTTACGCTAACCCTAAATCTAACCCTAATCCTCACACTTACAGTAACACTAACCCTAAACCTAACCCTCACTCTAACCCTAACCCTAACACTAACCCTAAAACTATTTCTACCCTTATCTCTAACCCTAAACCTAACACTAACAATAACACTAATTCTAACCCTAACCCTAACATTAACATTAACCCTAAAACTAAACCTAACCCTAAACCTAAAACTCATACTATGTGTAACCATAAACCTAACACTAACCATAATCCTAACACAAACTCCAACACTAAACCTAACACTAACCCCTACACAAAACCTAACCTTAACAAAACCTAACCTAACTCTAACCCTCACCCTTAACCTAACTCTAACACAAACCCTAACCTAACCCTAACCCTAATCCTAAACCTAAAACTAACCTAAACTTAACCCTAACCCTAAAATTAAATTTAAACCTAAACCGAATTCTAACAGTAACTCTAACCATAACCCAAAACCTTACCCTAAATCTAACCCTAAAACAAACACTAATACTAACCCTAACCCTAACCTAACCCTAACCCTAACCTTAACACAAATTCCAACCATAACCAAAATTCTGATCTTATCCTAAACCCTGTCACAAACACTAATCCCAAATGTACCCTGAATCCTAACACTAACTCTAACCTAATCAACCCCAACACTAACCCAAACACTAACTGTAACCCTAATATAAACCAAACCTTGAGCTTAACACTAACCTTAAACTTAACCCTAACACTAATTCTAACACTAAATCTAACCCTAACACTTAACAAAATCATAAATATTACCCTAATGCGAACACTTATCCTAAACCTAAAAGAAACCTAACACTAAAACCCTAACACAATACCTAACCATAACCATAACCCAACACAAACAGTAACCCTAACCCTAACCCTAACACTAATCTTAATTCTAACCCTAACCCAAATCCTAATCCTAACATTAACCCTAACTCTAACCCTAACACTAACCCTAACACTAGTACTAACACTAACCTTAATGCTAATCCGAAAACTAACCATAAACCTAACTCTAATTATAACCATAAAACTAAACCTAACCCGAACCTGAACTCGATCATTAACCCTAACAATAACCCTAACTCCAATGACAACCCTTACTCCAACCCTAAACCTAACACTAATACTAACATTAACACTAAACCTAACACTAAGCCTAACCCTAACACAAACCCAAACACTAACCCTAAATTTAACACTAAGCCTAATCATAACTGTAAGCCTAAACTTAACCCTAACCTATCCATAATACAAAACCTAATCCTAACACTAACCCTAAAACTAAGATTAACCCTAACCCTAACCCTAACCCTAACTCTAACCCTACCCATAACTGTAACCCTAACTGCAACACTAACCTGAAACCTAACCCTAAAATTAATCCTAACCTTAACCCTAACCCTAAATGTAACACAAACCATAACCCTAACCCTATTATATCCCTAAGCCTAACCCTACCCTATCCCTAACACTAAACCTAACCCTACCCTAATGCTAAAATTAAACTTAACCCTAACTCTCAGCCTAACACTAACCCTAAGCCTAACCCTAAATCTAACCCTAACAAAACCTTTATTCTAAACTAACTCTAACCCTAACCTTAACCCTAAAACTAACCTTAATCCTAAACCTAATCCTAAACCTAAATCTAAACCTAACAAAAACTCTTACCCTAACACTTACCCTAAACTTACCCTAACTCTAACACTAACCCTAACTCGAAACCTAAAAGAAACCGTAACCTAATCGGAACTCCAACCCTAACACAACCATAAACCCTAAAACTTACCCTAACACTAATCATAATCCTAATACTAAATCTAAATCTAACCCTAACACTAAACATACAACTAACTCTAACCATAACCCTAACCCTAAACCGAAAACTTACCATAACAGTAACCCTAACCCAACCCAACCATGAATCCTAAACCTAACTCTAACTCTAACTCTATCCCTAACCCTAACACTAACCCTAACCCTAACATGAAACCTAACCTAACACTAACCCTAAGACAAACCCTGAAATAAACCCTTAAACTAACACTAAACTTAAAACTAACCCTAATCCTAAACCTAACTTTAAAAATCACTCTAATCCTAACCCAAACTTTAAGATGAATTCGAAAACTAACCCTAAAAATAACATTAACCCTAACCTTCATATTAATACTCTCCCAAACTCTAACCCAAAACCTAACACTAATACTAAGTGTAATCCTAACACTAATAATAACCCTAATGCTAACACTAAATTTAATCTTAATTTTAACCATAAACTTAAACCTATTCCAAACCCTAACGATAACATAAACACTAATCCTAACCCTAACTCTAACCCTAACGCTAACCCTAACACTAACCCTAACTCTAAACCTAATGCTAACCCGAATACTAACCATGAACCTAACCATAATTCTAACCCTAAATCCAAACATAACCCGAACATGAACACGATTCTTAACTCTAACTATAACCTTAACTCTAAACTAACCACAACCCTTAATCCAACCCTAACCCCAAAACTAATCCTAACACTAACACTAAAATGAACCCTAACCCAAACTCAAAATCTAACTATAACAATAAACCTAAACCTAACCCTAACACTCACTCTAACCCTAACCATAAACCTAACACTAACACTAACCCTAACCCTAACACAAAACGAAACCCTAACCCAAAATTTAACACTAAGCCTAATTGTAACAGTAAGCCCAAACATAACCCTAACACTATCCATACTACAAACCCTAAGCCTAACCCTAACCCTAAAACTAAGCTTAACCCTAACTCTAAACATAAACCTAACTCTAAACCTAACCCTAACCCTAACCCTAAACCTAACTGCAACACTAAACCGAAATCTAACCCTAACCCTAAAATTAATCCTAACCCTAAACATAACCCTAAACATAACACAAAAAAATAATCCTAACCCTATCCTATCCCTAAGCCTAACCCTACCTTATCCCTAACACTAAATCTAACCCTACCCTAATGCTAAAATTAAACTTAAACTTAACTCCTAGCCTAACAGTAACCCTAAGCCTAATCCTAAATCTATTCCTAACACAACTCTTATTCTAACCTAACTCTAACCCTAACCTTAACCCTAAATCTAACCTTAACCCTAACCCTAAACCTAACCCTAAATCTAAATCTAAACCTAACAAAAACCTTTACCCTAAAACTTACCCTAACTGTACCCTAACTCTAACACTAATCCTAACTCGAAACCTAACAGAAACCATAAGACAAATCGGAACTCCAACCCTAACACAAACATAAATCCTAAACCTTACCCTAATACTAATCATATTTCTAATACTATACCTAAATCTAACCCTAACACTAACCGTACAACTAACGCTAACTGTAACCCTAACAATAACACTAACCCTAACCAAACCCAAACAGTAATCCTAACCCTTACTCTAACACTAACCCTATTCCTAACACTAACACTAAACCTAAACCTAACCCTAACATAACACACTAAGTCAAAACCTAAAATAAATTCTTAAACTAACTTTAACCTTAACACTAACTCTAACCCTAAACCTACCAATGACCCTAACCCTAACCCTAAATTTTAGCTGAATTCCAAACTAACCCTAAAAATAACACTAACTCAAACCTTCACACTAACACTCAACCAAAATCTAACCCAAAAGCTAACATTAACACTAACCCCTACCCTAACACTAATACTAACCCTAATGCTAAAACTAACTTTAATCTTAATTCTAACAGTAAACTTAAACCTAACCCGAACTCTAACAATAACACAAAACCTAATTCTAACCATAAGTCTAACCCTAACACTATTCCTAACCCTAACCATAACAATAACACTAAACCTAAACCTAACACAAACTCCAACCTTAACCATAACCCTAACCCTAACCTAATCCAAACCCTAACGCTAATTTAACCATAACCATTACCATAACCATAACACTAACCTTAAACCTAACACAAACTCTAACCCTAACCATAACCCTAGCCCTAACCTTACCCTAAACATAAACGTAATTTAACCCTAACCCTAACACTAACCCTAATTCTAACCCTAACCCTTAATTCTTACTTTAACTCTAAACCTAACACAAACCACAAATTTAACCCTAAACCTAATGCTAAATCTAACCCTAATACATACCCTTACTCTAAAACTACCCTAACCTAACCCTAACCCTAAGCCTAACATTAACCCTAACACTAACCCTAACCCTAACTTAAATTCTAACCTTAACCCTAATACTAACTCTAACCATTACGGTAACCCTAACCCTAACCCTAAATCGAACCTTAGCCATAAACCTAACTCTAACACTAACCCTAAACCTAACAATAAACCTATGACTAATCCTTTTCTACCCTAACCATAACACTAAACCTAACACTAAACCTAACACTAAGCCTAACACTAAACGTAATACTAACCCTAACCCTAACCCACACTGTAACCATAACCCTAAACCTAAGATTAAAACAAACCCTAACCCAAACCATAAACCTAAACGTAACTTAACCTCAACCCTAACTCTTACCTAAACCAACCCTAAACCTAACCTTATCACTAACACTAACACTAAACCTAACTCGACCTAATACAAACCCTAAACCCAATCCTAACACTAACACTAACCCTAACCATAAACCTAACACTAACTCTAACCCTAAATCCAAAGTTACTTCTATTCATAATCCTAACCCTAAAACTAATTCTAACACAACCCCAAAACCTAAGCCTAAACCTAACACAAACCCTAATCCTACTCCCAATCCTAAAACTAACCTTTACCCTAATCGTAAACCTAACCATAAACTTAAACTAAACTAATCATGTACATATCTTTATCCCTAACCCTAAACCTAACCCTAACACAACCCCATAACCTAACTCTAAACATAACACAAACCCTAATCCTAACCCTAACACTAAACTTAACACTAACCCTACTCCTAAACCTACCCTAACTCTTGAACTACCCCTAACCTTAACCCTCACCTTTACACTTACACTAAACCTAACCTAACCGTAACCCTAACCCTAACCTTAACACTTACACTAACACTAATCCTAACCCTAACCCTAAAAATAACCCTAATATGAATCCTAAACCTAACCCTAATCCTAACACTAACCCTAACACTAGCCCTAACCCTATCCCTAGCACTAACTCTAACACTCTCCCAAATGCAAACCCAAACACTAACACTAACCCTAACCCTAATCCTAACGATAACCCTATCCCTAACATTAATCCTAATCTGAACCATAACACAAATTTTAACCCTATTTCTAACACTAACCATAACCCTAACCCTAACAGTAACCCTAATTCTATCCTTAACCCTAAACATAATCCTAACTGTAACCCTAACCTTAACACTAACCCTAATGCTAAGACAAAACCTAACACTTACCGTAACCCTAACCATAAATCTAAACCTAATCCTAACCTAAACCCTAACCCTAAACATTAACGTAACCCTAACGCTAACATGCAAAGTAGCCTAACCCTAACCCTAACCATAACAGTAACCCTAATAGTACCCTAAACTTTAACCCTAACTGAAAATTTAACCCATTTCGTATCTATAACCCTAACTCTAACCCGAACCTAAACCTAACACAAAACCTAACCCTAATCCTAACACAAGCTCTAAACCTAATCCTAACCATAACTATAACCTGAACCTAACCCTAACCTGAACCCCAACCCTAATACTAACACTCACCCTAACACAAACACTAAACCTAATGATAATTTTAACCCTAATCTAATCCTAACTTATCCCTATCCCAAACCTAATCCCAAATTTAATCTTAATCCTAACTATAACTCTAAACCTAACACTGAACATATACCTAAATCTAACCCTAACAAAAATCCTGACCCTAACCTAACCATAACCCTAATCCTAAAACAAACCTTAACAAAACCCTAACCCTAATTAAAATCTAACCGTAACAGAAACTCTAAACTTAACCCTAACCCTAACCTTACTCTAACCCTAAACCTAACTCTATCCCTAACTAACCCTAACCCTAAACCTAACCCTAAAACTAACTCTAACCATAACCCTTATGTTAAAACTAACATTTACACTAACCCTCACCCTATATCAACCCTAAAACAAATCCTAACCCTAAACCTCATACTAACCCTATACCTAACTCTATCAATAAATCTAACCCCAATACGAACCCTAAGCCTAATCTAACCCTAACCCTAACACTAACCCTAACCCAAACTTAACACTAACAGAAACCCTAAAACTAACCCTACCCTAACCCTAACAATAACCATAACAATAACCCTAAACCTAACCCAAAAACAAACCCTAAACTAACAATAATCCTAACCCTAATGCTAACAATAAAACTCACCCTAACTCTAACCCAAAACACAAACCTAAATATAACCCTAACACAAACCTTAACCCTAATGATAAACCTAAACCTAACACTCACAGTAACACTAATGTAACCTGAACACTTACCCTAATGATAACCTTAAACCTAACCTTAACACCAACCCTAAAACTAAACCTCAATCTAAACATAATGCCAACCCTAACACTTATCCCTAACCTAATTATAAACATAACCCTAACCCTAACCTTAAATCTAACACTAATCTTAAAACTAACCATATCCCTAACACTAACCCGAACACAAACCGCAACCCTAACACTAACACTAACCCTAATCTAACCCTAATCCTAAACCTAACCATAACCCTAACAATAACCCAAACAATACTTGTAAACATAACACTAACACTTACCCTAACCCAACCCTAACCCTAACCATAACACTAAC
>NW_027287791.1:0-60449 GCF_047511675.1 Marmota flaviventris | reverse complement strand
TCACCTGATCATGTTCATTCTTGGCAGTAAAGATGAGGACACCAGTGGCACATGGCAGCCCAAATTTCGTTTTTCTAGGTTAAAGGGTTCCTTTGCAGGAACCCTTTGAATTTTGAGGTTTCCCTTCATTTTTCCCTACAGGGACACATGCATTTGGATCTCTAAATCAAACACAGTTTGTGCTAGCTGCTTGAAACTTTACTTCCTCCATTAGTTCTCAGTGCCCTCTCCATGCTTTGTTCCCTGTTGAAACAGCCCTAAGCAGAGGCAAGTAATATACACTTTCATTTGCATGCATCTGCATACCTTCCACCGAACTCGAATTTTACTGGAATCCCAGCAAATATCTTTTCCATTGAACTTGTTGATACTTGGGAGCAAAGACGAGTATACCAGATCTTCAAAGGTGAAGCATTCGTTTGCATGAACACTTTGAATGTTTAGGTTTCACTTCGTTTTCTCTTATATGTATACATGCATTTGGATCTCTAAATCGAACACGGTTTGTGCTCGCTGCTTGAAACTTGACTCCCTCAAGGAGTTCTCCTTGCAATCTCTATGCTTTGTTCCCCGTTGAAAGAGCCCTAAGAAGAGACCCCACAAATACACTGTCATTTGAAAGCGTTTGCTGAGCTTCCAACAAAACTCCGAGTTTACTGGAATCTCAGCAAATATGTTTTCACCCGATCTTGTTTCTACTTGGCAGGAAAGACAATTAGAGAAGTTGAACATGGCTGCCCCAATTTTGTCTTTCTACGTTGAATCGTTCGTTTGCAGGAACACTTTGAATTTTGAAGTTTCACTTGGTTTCCCCCTATACGGATACATGGATTTGGAATTCCAAATGAAACATGGTTTGTGCTAGCTGGTTGAAACTTGACTTCCTCAATTAGTTCTCAATGTGCTCTCTTTGCTTTCTTCCCTGTTGACGTAGCCCTAAGCAGAGGTCAGAAAAATACACTTTCATTTGAAAGCGTTTGCAGAGTTTCGGCAAAACACCAAGTTCACTGGAATCTCAGCCAATATTGTTTTTCCACCCAATCCTGTGAACCTTTGGCATGGAAGATAAGTGTACGAGTTGCACATGGCTGCCCAAGTTTCGTCCTTCTAGGTTGACGCATTCATTTGAAGGAACAGTTTGAATTTTTAGGTTTCACTTCTTTTTACCCTATAGGGATATAGGCATTTGAAACTCTAAATCGAACACGGTTTGTGTTAGCTGCTTGAATCTTGACTCACTTAATGAAGCCTCAGGGTGCTCTCTAGGATTTGTTCCCTGTAGAAGGAGTCCTATGCAGAGGCAAGGAAAAGAGGTTATTCTCTAAGCGTTTGCTCAGCTTCCAAAGAATTCTGAATATACTGTAAATTCAGCAACTATTTTTCAACCGATCGTGTTGATTGATACTTGGCAGGAAAGACGAGTATATCACTTGCACTTGGCTGCCAAAGTTTGTTCTTCTATGTTGAAGAGTTCATTTAGGGGAACACTTTGAATTTTTAGGTTTCAGTTTCTTTTCCCCTATAGGTGTGAATGCATTTGGAAACCTAAATGAAACACGGTTTGTGCTAGCTGCTTAAAACTTGACTCACTTAATTAATACTCAATGCCTTCTCTACGCTTTGTTCCTTGTTGAAGTAGCCCTATGCGGAGGCAAGGAAAATACACTTTTCATTGAAAGTGTTTGCAGAGCTTCCACAGAATTCTGAGTTTACTGGAATCCCAGAAAGTAATTTATCACCTGATATTGTTGACACTTGGCAGGAACAATGAGTAGAGTACACCAGTTTCACTAGGCCACCCAAATTTCATCCTTCTAGGTTGAAGCATTCGTTTCCAGAAACCCTTTGCATTTTTAGGATTCACTTTGTTTTCCCCTACAGGGGTACACACATTTGGAACTGTAAATCAAACCACGTTTGTGGTAGCTGCTTGAAACTTGAAATTCTCAGTTGGTACTCAGTGTGCTGTCTATGCTTTGTTCCCCGATGAAGTCGCCCTAAGAAGAGGCAAGGGATATACATTCTCCTTTTCAAGCATTTGCGTAGCTTCCACAGAACTCCGAGTTTACTGGCATCTCACCCAATACTTTTTCACCTGATCATGTTCATTCTTGGCAGTAAAGATGAGGACACCAGTGGCACATGGCAGCCCAAATTTCGTTTTTCTAGGTTAAAGAAAGGAACCCTTTGAATTTTGAGGTTTCCCTTCATTTTTCCCTACAGGGACACATGAATTTGGATCTCTAAATCAAACACAGTTTGTGCTAGCTGCTTGAAACTTTACTTCCTCCATTAGTTCTCAGTGCCCTCTCCATGCTTTGTTCCCTGTTGAAACAGCCCTAAGCAGAGGCAAGTAATATACACTTTCATTTGCATGCATCTGCATACCTTCCACCGAACTCGAATTTTACTGGAATCCCAGCAAATATCTTTTCCATTGAACTTGTTGATACTTGGGAGCAAAGACGAGTATACCAGTTCTTCAAAGGTGAAGCATTCGTTTGCATGAACACTTTGAATGTTTAGGTTTCACTTCGTTTTCTCTTATATGTATACATGCATTTGGATCTCTAAATCGAACACGGTTTGTGCTCGCTGCTTGAAACTTGACTCCCTCAAGGAGTTCTCCTTGCAATCTCTATGCTTTGTTCCCCGTTGAAAGAGCCCTAAGAAGAGACCCCACAAATACACTGTCATTTGAAAGCGTTTGCTGAGCTTCCAACAAAACTCCGAGTTTACTGGAATCTCAGCAAATATGTTTTCACCCGATCTTGTTTCTACTTGGCAGGAAAGACAATTAGAGAAGTTGAACATGGCTGCCCCAATTTTGTCTTTCTAGGTTGAATCGTTCGTTTGCAGGAACACTTTGAATTTTGAAGTTTCACTTGGTTTCCCCCTATACGGATACATGGATTTGGAATTCCAAATGAATCATGGTTTGTGCTAGCTGGTTGAAACTTGACTTACTCAATTAGTTCTCAATGTGCTCTCTTTGCTTTCTTCCCTGTTGACGTAGCCCTAAGCAGAGGTCAGAAAAATACACTTTCATTTGAAAGCGTTTGCAGAGTTTCGGCAAAACACCAAGTTCACTGGAATCTCAGCCAATATTGTTTTTCCACCCAATCCTGTGAACCTTTGGCATGGAAGATAAGTGTACGAGTTGCACATGGCTGCCCAAGTTTCGTCCTTCTAGGTTGACACATTCATTTGAAGGAACAGTTTGAATTTTTAGGTTTCACTTCTTTTTACCCTATAGGGATATAGGCATTTGAAACTCTAAATCGAACACGGTTTGTGTTAGCTGCTTGAATCTTGACTCACTTAATGAAGCCTCAGGGTGCTCTCTAGGATTTGTTCCCTGTAGAAGGAGTCCTATGCAGAGGCAAGGAAAAGAGGTTATTCTGTAAGCGTTTGCTCAGCTTCCAAAGAATTCTGAATATACTGTAAATTCAGCAACTATTTTTCAACCGATCATGTTGATTGATACTTGGCAGGAAAGACGAGTATATCACTTGCACTTGGCTGCCAAAGTTTGTTCTTCTATGTTGAAGAGTTCATTTAGGGGAACACTTTGAATTTTTAGGTGTCAGTTTCTTTTCCCCAATAGGTGTGAATGCATTTGGAAACCTAAATGAAACACGGTTTGTGCTAGCTGCTTAAAACTTGACTCACTTAATTAATACTCAATGCATTCTCTACGCTTTGTTCCCTGTTGAAGTAGCCCTATGCGGAGGCAAGGAAAATACACTTTTCATTGAAAGTGTTTGCAGAGCTTCCACAGAATTCTGAGTTTACTGGAATCCCAGAAAGTAATTTATCACCTGATATTGTTGACACTTGGCAGGAACAATGAGTAGAGTACACCAGTTTCACTAGGCCACCCAAATTTCATCCTTCTAGGTTGAAGCATTCGTTTCCAGAAACCCTTTGCATTTTTAGGATTCACTTTGTTTTCCCCTACAGGGATACACACATTTGGAACTGTAAATCAAACCACGTTTGTGGTAGCTGCTTGAAACTTGAAATTCTCAGTTGGTACTCAGTGTGCTGTCTATGCTTTGTTCCCCGATGAAGTCGCCCTAAGAAGAGGCAAGGGATATACATTCTCCTTTTCAAGCATTTGCGTAGCTTCCACAGAACTCCGAGTTTACTGGCATCTCACCCAATACTTTTTCACCTGATCATGTTCATTCTTGGCAGTAAAGATGAGGACACCAGTGGCACATGGCAGCCCAAATTTCGTTTTTCTAGGTTAAAGGGTTCCTTTGCAGGAACCCTTTGAATTTTGAGGTTTCCCTTCATTTTTCCCTACAGGGACACATGCATTTGGATCTCTAAATCAAACACAGTTTGTGCTAGCTGCTTGAAACTTTACTTCCTCCATTAGTTCTCAGTGCCCTCTCCATGCTTTGTTCCCTGTTGAAACAGCCCTAAGCAGAGGCAAGTAATATACACTTTCATTTGCATGCATCTGCATACCTTCCACCGAACTCGAATTTTACTGGAATCCCAGCAAATATCTTTTCCATTGAACTTGTTGATACTTGGGAGCAAAGACGAGTATACCAGATCTTCAAAGGTGAAGCATTCGTTTGCATGAACACTTTGAATGTTTAGGTTTCACTTCGTTTTCTCTTATATGTATACATGCATTTGGATCTCTAAATCGAACACGGTTTGTGCTCGCTGCTTGAAACTTGACTCCCTCAAGGAGTTCTCCTTGCAATCTCTATGCTTTGTTCCCCGTTGAAAGAGCCCTAAGAAGAGACCCCACAAATACACTGTCATTTGAAAGCGTTTGCTGAGCTTCCAACAAAACTCCGAGTTTACTGGAATCTCAGCAAATATGTTTTCACCCGATCTTGTTTCTACTTGGCAGGAAAGACAATTAGAGAAGTTGAACATGGCTGCCCCAATTTTGTCTTTCTACGTTGAATCGTTCGTTTGCAGGAACACTTTGAATTTTGAAGTTTCACTTGGTTTCCCCCTATACGGATACATGGATTTGGAATTCCAAATGAAACATGGTTTGTGCTAGCTGGTTGAAACTTGACTTCCTCAATTAGTTCTCAATGTGCTCTCTTTGCTTTCTTCCCTGTTGACGTAGCCCTAAGCAGAGGTCAGAAAAATACACTTTCATTTGAAAGCGTTTGCAGAGTTTCGGCAAAACACCAAGTTCACTGGAATCTCAGCCAATATTGTTTTTCCACCCAATCCTGTGAACCTTTGGCATGGAAGATAAGTGTACGAGTTGCACATGGCTGCCCAAGTTTCGTCCTTCTAGGTTGACGCATTCATTTGAAGGAACAGTTTGAATTTTTAGGTTTCACTTCTTTTTACCCTATAGGGATATAGGCATTTGAAACTCTAAATCGAACACGGTTTGTGTTAGCTGCTTGAATCTTGACTCACTTAATGAAGCCTCAGGGTGCTCTCTAGGATTTGTTCCCTGTAGAAGGAGTCCTATGCAGAGGCAAGGAAAAGAGGTTATTCTCTAAGAGTTTGCTCAGCTTCCAAAGAATTCTGAATATACTGTAAATTCAGCAACTATTTTTCAACCGATCGTGTTGATTGATACTTGGCAGGAAAGACGAGTATATCACTTGCACTTGGCTGCCAAAGTTTGTTCTTCTATGTTGAAGAGTTCATTTAGGGGAACACTTTGAATTTTTAGGTTTCAGTTTCTTTTCCCCTTTAGGTGTGAATGCATTTGGAAACCTAAATGAAACACGGTTTGTGCTAGCTGCTTAAAACTTGACTCACTTAATTAATACTCAATGCCTTCTCTACGCTTTGTTCCCTGTTGAAGTAGCCCTATGCGGAGGCAAGGAAAATACACTTTTCATTGAAAGTGTTTGCAGAGCTTCCACAGAATTCTGAGTTTACTGGAATCCCAGAAAGTAATTTATCACCTGATATTGTTGACACTTGGCAGGAACAATGAGTAGAGTACACCAGTTTCACTAGGCCACCCAAATTTCATCCTTCTAGGTTGAAGCATTCGTTTCCAGAAACCCTTTGCATTTTTAGGATTCACTTTGTTTTCCCCTACAGGGATACACACATTTGGAACTGTAAATCAAACCACGTTTGTGGTAGCTGCTTGAAACTTGAAATTCTCAGTTGGTACTCAGTGTGCTGTCTATGCTTTTGTTCCCTGATGAAGTCGCCCTAAGAAGAGGCAAGGGATATACATTCTCCTTTTCAAGCATTTGCGTAGCTTCCCCAGAACTCCGAGTTTACTGGCATCTCACCCAATACTTTTTCACCTGATCATGTTCATTCTTGGCAGTAAAGATGAGGACACCAGTGGCACATGGCAGCCCAAATTTCGTTTTTCTAGGTTAAAGGGTTCCTTTGCAGGAACCCTTTGAATTTTGAGGTTTCCCTTCATTTTTCCCTACAGGGACACATGCATTTGGATCTCTAAATCAAACACAGTTTGTGCTAGCTGCTTGAAACTTTACTTCCTCCATTAGTTCTCAGTTCCCTCTCCATGCTTTGTTCCCTGTTGAAACAGCCCTAAGCAGAGGCAAGTAATATACACTTTCATTTGCATGCATCTGCATACCTTCCACCGAACTCGAATTTTACTGGAATCCCAGCAAATATCTTTTCCATTGAACTTGTTGATACTTGGGAGCAAAGACGAGTATACCAGATCTTCAAAGGTGAAGCATTCGTTTGCATGAACACTTTGAATGTTTAGGTTTCACTTCGTTTTCTCTTATATGTATACATGCATTTGGCTCTCTAAATCGAACACGGTTTGTGCTCGCTGCTTGAAACTTGACTCCCTCAAGGAGTTCTCCTTGCAATCTCTATGCTTTGTTCCCCGTTGAAAGAGCCCTAAGAAGAGACCCCACAAATACACTGTCATTTGAAAGCGTTTGCTGAGCTTCCAACAAAACTCCGAGTTTACTGGAATCTCAGCAAATATGTTTTCACCCGATCTTGTTTCTACTTGGCAGGAAAGACAATTAGAGAAGTTGAACATGGCTGCCCCAATTTTGTCTTTCTACGTTGAATCGTTCGTTTGCAGGAACACTTTGAATTTTGAAGTTTCACTTGGTTTCCCCCTATACGGATACATGGATTTGGAATTCCAAATGAAACATGGTTTGTGCTAGCTGGTTGAAACTTGACTTACTCAATTAGTTCTCAATGTGCTCTCTTTGCTTTCTTCCCTGTTGACGTAGCCCTAAGCAGAGGTCAGAAAAATACACTTTCATTTGAAAGCGTTTGCAGAGTTTCGGCAAAACACCAAGTTCACTGGAATCTCAGCCAATATTGTTTTTCCACCCAATCCTGTGAACCTTTGGCATGGAAGATAAGTGTACGAGTTGCACATGGCTGCCCAAGTTTCGTCCTTCTAGGTTGCCGCATTCATTTGAAGGAACAGTTTGAATTTTTAGGTTTCACTTCTTTTTACCCTATAGGGATATAGGCATTTGAAACTCTAAATCGAACACGGTTTGTGTTAGCTGCTTGAATCTTGACTCACTTAATGAAGCCTCAGGGTGCTCTCTAGGATTTGTTCCCTGTAGAAGGAGTCCTATGCAGAGGCAAGGAAAAGAGGTTATTCTGTAAGCGTTTGCTCAGCTTCCAAAGAATTCTGAATATACTGTAAATTCAGCAACTATTTTTCAACCGATCGTGTTGATTGATACTTGGCAGGAAAGACGAGTATATCACTTGCACTTGGCTGCCAAAGTTTGTTCTTCTATGTTGAAGAGTTCATTTAGGGGAACACTTTGAATTTTTAGGTTTCAGTTTCTTTTCCCCTATAGGTGTGAATGCATTTGGAAACCTAAATGAAACACGGTTTGTGCTAGCTGCTTAAAACTTGACTCACTTAATTAATACTCAATGCCTTCTCTACGCTTTGTTCCCTGTTGAAGTAGCCCTATGCGGAGGCAAGGAAAATACACTTTTCATTGAAAGTGTTTGCAGAGCTTCCACAGAATTCTGAGTTTACTGGAATCCCAGAAAGTAATTTATCACCTGATATTGTTGACACTTGGCAGGAACAATGAGTAGAGTACACCAGTTTCACTAGGCCACCCAAATTTCATCCTTCTAGGTTGAAGCATTCGTTTCCAGAAACCCTTTGCATTTTTAGGATTCACTTTGTTTTCCCCTACAGGGATACACACATTTGGAACTGTAAATCAAACCACGTTTGTGGTAGCTGCTTGAAACTTGAAATTCTCAGTTGGTACTCAGTGTGCTGTCTATGCTTTGTTCCCCGATGAAGTCGCCCTAAGAAGAGGCAAGGGATATACATTCTCCTTTTCAAGCATTTGCGTAGCTTCCACAGAACTCCGAGTTTACTGGCATCTCACCCAATACTTTTTCACCTGATCATGTTCATTCTTGGCAGTAAAGATGAGGACACCAGTGGCACATGGCAGCCCAAATTTCGTTTTTCTAGGTTAAAGGGTTCCTTTGCAGGAACCCTTTGAATTTTGAGGTTTCCCTTCATTTTTCCCTACAGGGACACATGCATTTGGATCTCTAAATCAAACACAGTTTGTGCTAGCTGCTTGAAACTTTACTTCCTCCATTAGTTCTCAGTGCCCTCTCCATGCTTTGTTCCCTGTTGAAACAGCCCTAAGCAGAGGCAAGTAATATACACTTTCATTTGCATGCATCTGCATACCTTCCACCGAACTCGAATTTTACTGGAATCCCAGCAAATATCTTTTCCATTGAACTTGTTGATACTTGGGAGCAAGGACGAGTATACCAGTTCTTCAAAGGTGAAGCATTCGTTTGCATGAACACTTTGAATGTTTAGGTTTCACTTCGTTTTCTCTTATATGTATACATGCATTTGGATCTCTAAATCGAACACGGTTTGTGCTCGCTGCTTGAAACTTGACTCCCTCAAGGAGTTCTCCTTGCAATCTCTATGCTTTGTTCCCCGTTGAAAGAGCCCTAAGAAGAGACCCCACAAATACACTGTCATTTGAAAGCGTTTGCTGAGCTTCCAACAAAACTCCGAGTTTACTGGAATCTCAGCAAATATGTTTTCACCCGATCTTGTTTCTACTTGGCAGGAAAGACAATTAGAGAAGTTGAACATGGCTGCCCCAATTTTGTCTTTCTACGTTGAATCGTTCGTTTGCAGGGAACACTTTGAATTTTGAAGTTTCACTTGGTTTCCCCCTATACGGATACATGGATTTGGAATTCCAAATGAAACATGGTTTGTGCTAGCTGGTTGAAACTTGACTTACTCAATTAGTTCTCAATGTGCTCTCTTTGCTTTCTTCCCTGTTGACGTAGCCCTAAGCAGAGGTCAGAAAAATACACTTTCATTTGAAAGCGTTTGCAGAGTTTCGGCAAAACACCAAGTTTACTGGAATCTCAGCCAATATTGTTTTTCCACCCAATCCTGTGAACCTTTGGCATGGAAGATAAGTGTACGAGTTGCACATGGCTGCCCAAGTTTCGTCCTTCTAGGTTGACGCATTCATTTGAAGGAACAGTTTGTATTTTTAGGTTTCACTTCTTTTTACCCTATAGGGATATAGGCATTTGAAACTCTAAATCGAACACGGTTTGTGTTAGCTGCTTGAATCTTGACTCACTTAATGAAGCCTCAGGGTGCTCTCTAGGATTTGTTCCCTGTAGAAGGAGTCCTATGCAGAGGCAAGGAAAAGAGGTTATTCTGTAAGCGTTTGCTCAGCTTCCAAAGAATTCTGAATATACTGTAAATTCAGCAACTATTTTTCAACCGATCGTGTTGATTGATACTTGGCAGGAAAGACGAGTATATCACTTGCACTTGGCTGCCAAAGTTTGTTCTTCTATGTTGAAGAGTTCATTTAGGGGAACACTTTGAATTTTTAGGTTTCAGTTTCTTTTCCCCTATAGGTGTGAAAGCATTTGGAAACCTAAATGAAACACGGTTTGTGCTAGCTGCTTAAAACTTCACTCACTTAATTAATACTCAATGCATTCTCTACGCTTTGTTCCCTGTTGAAGTAGCCCTATGCGGAGGCAAGGAAAATACACTTTTCATTGAAAGTGTTTGCAGAGCGTCCACAGAATTCTGAGTTTACGGGAATCCCAGAAAGTAATTTATCACCTGATATTGTTGACACTTGGCAGGAACAATGAGTAGAGTACACCAGTTTCACTAGGCCACCCAAATTTCATCCTTCTAGGTTGAAGCTTTCGTTTCCAGAAACCCTTTGCATTTTTAGGATTCACTTTGTTTTCCCCTACAGGGATACACACATTTGGAACTGTAAATCAAACCACGTTTGTGGTAGCTGCTTGAAACTTGAAATTCTCAGTTGGTACTCAGTGTGCTGTCTATGCTTTGTTCCCCGATGAAGTCGCCCTAAGAAGAGGCAAGGGATATACATTCTCCTTTTCAAGCATTTGCGTAGCTTCCACAGAACTCCGAGTTTACTGGCATCTCACCCAATACTTTTTCACCTGATCATGTTCATTCTTGGCAGTAAAGATGAGGACACCAGTGGCACATGGCAGCCCAAATTTCGTTTTTCTAGGTTAAAGGGTTCCTTTGCAGGAACCCTTTGAATTTTGAGGTTTCCCTTCATTTTTCCCTACAGGGACACATGCATTTGGATCTCTAAATCAAACACAGTTTGTGCTAGCTGCTTGAAACTTTACTTCCTCCATTAGTTCTCAGTGCCCTCTCCATGCTTTGTTCCCTGTTGAAACAGCCCTAAGCAGAGGCAAGTAATATGCACTTTCATTTGCATGCATCTGCATACCTTCCACCGAACTCGAATTTTACTGGAATCCCAGCAAATATCTTTTCCATTGAACTTGTTGATACTTGGGAGCAAAGACGAGTATACCAGTTCTTCAAAGGAGAAGCATTCGTTTGCATGAACACATTGAATGTTTAGGTTTCACTTCGTTTTCTCTTATATGTATACATGCATTTGGCTCTCTAAATCGAACACGGTTTGTGCTCGCTGCTTGAAACTTGACTCCCTCAAGGAGTTCTCCTTGCAATCTCTATGCTTTGTTCCCTGTTGAAAGAGCCCTAAGAAGAGACCCCACAAATACACTGTCATTTGAAAGCGTTTGCTGAGCGTCCAACAAAACTCCGAGTTTACTGGAATCTCAGCAAATATGTTTTCACCCGATCTTGTTTCTACTTGGAAGGAAAGACAATTAGAGAAGTTGAACATGGCTGCCCCAATTTTGTCTTTCTACGTTGAATCGTTCGTTTGCAGGAACACTTTGAATTTTGAAGTTTCACTTGGTTTCCCCCTATACGGATACATGGATTTGGAATTCCAAATGAAACATGGTTTGTGCTAGCTGGTTGAAACTTGACTTACTCAATTAGATCTCAATGTGCTCTCTTTGCTTTCTTCCCTGTTGACGTAGCCCTAAGCAGAGGTCAGAAAAATACACTTTCATTTGAAAGCGTTTGCAGAGTTTCGGCAAAACACCAAGTTCACTGGAATCTCAGCCAATATTGTTTTTCCACCCAATCCTGTGAACCTTTGGCATGGAAGATAAGTGTACGAGTTGCACATGGCTGCCCAAGTTTCGTCCTTCTAGGTTGACGCATTCATTTGAAGGAACAGTTTGAATTTTTAGGTTTCACTTCTTTTTACCCTATAGGGATATAGGCATTTGAAACTCTAAATCGAACACGGTTTGTGTTAGCTGCTTGAATCTTGACTCTCTTAATGAAGCCTCAGGGTGCTCTCTAGGATTTGTTCCCTGTAGAAGGAGTCCTATGCAGAGGCAAGGAAAAGAGGTTATTCTGTAAGCGTTTGCTCAGCTTCCAAAGAATTCTGAATATACTGTAATTTCAGCAACTATTTTTCAACCGATCGTGTTGATTGATACTTGGCAGGAAAGACGAGTATATCACTTGCACTTGGCTGCCAAAGTTTGTTCTTCTATGTTGAAGAGTTCATTTAGGGGAACACTTTGAATTTTTAGGTTTCAGTTTCTTTTCCCCTATAGGTGTGAATGCATTTGGAAACCTAAATGAAACACGGTTTCTGCTAGCTGCTTAAAACTTGACTCACTTAATTAATACTCAATGCATTCTCTACGCTTTGTTCCCTGTTGAAGTAGCCCTATGCGGAGGCAAGGAAAATACACTTTTCATTGAAAGTGTTTGCAGAGCTTCCACAGAATTCTGAGTTTACTGGAATCCCAGAAAGTAATTTATCACCTGATATTGTTGACACTTGGCAGGAACAATGAGTAGAGTACACCAGTTTCACTAGGCCACCCAAATTTCATCCTTCTAGGTTGAAGCATTCGTTTCCAGAAACCCTTTGCGTTTTTAGGATTCACTTTGTTTTCCCCTACAGGGATACACACATTTGGAACTGTAAATCAAACCACGTTTGTGGTAGCTGCTTGAAACTTGAAATTCTCAGTTGGTACTCAGTGTGCTGTCTATGCTTTGTTCCCCGATGAAGTCGCCCTAAGAAGAGGCAAGGGATATACATTCTCCTTTTCAAGCATTTGCGTAGCTTCCACAGAACTCCGAGTTTACTGGCATCTCACCCAATACTTTTTCACCTGATCATGTTCATTCTTGGCAGTAAAGATGAGGACACCAGTGGCACATGGCAGCCCAAATTTCGTTTTTCTAGGTTAAAGAAAGGAACCCTTTGAATTTTGAGGTTTCCCTTCATTTTTCCCTACAGGGACACATGCATTTGGATCTCTAAATCAAACACAGTTTGTGCTAGCTGCTTGAAACTTTACTTCCTCCATTAGTTCTCAGTGCCCTCTCCATGCTTTGTTCCCTGTTGAAACAGCCCTAAGCAGAGGCAAGTAATATGCACTTTCATTTGCATGCATCTGCATACCTTCCACCGAACTCGAATTTTACTGGAATCGCAGCAAATATCTTTTCCATTGAACTTGTTGATACTTGGGAGCAAAGACGAGTATACCAGTTCTTCAAAGGAGAAGCATTCGTTTGCATGAACACATTGAATGTTTAGGTTTCACTTCGTTTTCTCTTATATGTATACATGCATTTGGCTCTCTAAATCGAACACGGTTTGTGCTCGCTGCTTGAAACTTGACTCCCTCAAGGAGTTCTCCTTGCAATCTCTATGCTTTGTTCCCTGTTGAAAGAGCCCTAAGAAGAGACCCCACAAATACACTGTCATTTGAAAGCGTTTGCTGAGCGTCCAACAAAACTCCGAGTTTACTGGAATCTCAGCAAATATGTTTTCACCCGATCTTGTTTCTACTTGGCAGGAAAGACAATTAGAGAAGTTGAACATGGCTGCCCCAATTTTGTCTTTCTACGTTGAATCGTTCGTTTGCAGGAACACTTTGAATTTTGAAGTTTCACTTGGTTTCCCCTATACGGATACATGGATTTGGAATTCCAAATGAAACATGGTTTGTGCTAGCTGGTTGAAACTTGACTTACTCAATTAGATCTCAATGTGCTCTCTTTGCTTTCTTCCCTGTTGACGTAGCCCTAAGCAGAGGTCAGAAAAATACACTTTCATTTGAAAGCGTTTGCAGAGTTTCGGCAAAACACCAAGTTCACTGGAATCTCAGCCAATATTGTTTTTCCACCCAATCCTGTGAACGTTTGGCATGGAAGATTAGTGTACGAGTTGCACATGGCTGCCCAAGTTTCGTCCTTCTAGGTTGACGCATTCATTTGAAGGAACAGTTTGAATTTTTAGGTTTCACTTCTTTTTACCCTATAGGGATATAGGCATTTGAAACTCTAAATCGAACACGGTTTGTGTTAGCTGCTTGAATCTTGACTCACTTAATGAAGCCTCAGGGTGCTCTCTAGGATTTGTTCCCTGTAGAAGGAGTCCTATGCAGAGGCAAGGAAAAGAGGTTATTCTGTAAGCGTTTGCTCAGCTTCCAAAGAATTCTGAATATACTGTAAATCCAGCAACTATTTTTCAACCGATCGTGTTGATTGATACTTGGCAGGAAAGACGAGTATATCACTTGCACTTGGCTGCCAACGTTTGTTCTTCTATGTTGAAGAGTTCATTTAGGGGAACACTTTGAATTTTTAGGTTTCAGTTTCTTTTCCCCTATAGGTGTGAATGCATTTGGAAACCTAAATGAAACACGGTTTGTGCGAGCTGCTTAAAACTTGACTCACTTAATTAATACTCAATGCATTCTCTACGCTTTGTTCCCTGTTGAAGTAGCCCTATGCGGAGGCAAGGAAAATACACTTTTCATTGAAAGTGTTTGCAGAGCTTCCACAGAATTCTGAGTTTACTGGAATCCCAGAAAGTAATTTATCACCTGATATTGTTGACACTTGGCAGGAACAATGAGTAGAGTACACCAGTTTCACTAGGCCACCCAAATTTCATCCTTCTAGGTTGAAGCATTCGTTTCCAGAAACCCTTTGCATTTTTAGGATTCACTTTGTTTTCCCCTACAGGGATACACACATTTGGAACTGTAAATCAAACCACGTTTGTGGTAGCTGCTTGAAACTTGAAATTCTCAGTTGGTACTCAGTGTGCTGTCTATGCTTTGTTCCCCGATGAAGTCGCCCTAAGAAGAGGCAAGGGATATACATTCTCCTTTTCAAGCATTTGCGTAGCTTCCACAGAACTCCGAGTTTACTGGCATCTCACCCAATACTTTTTCACCTGATCATGTTCATTCTTGGCAGTAAAGATGAGGACACCAGTGGCACATGGCAGCCCAAATTTCGTTTTTCTAGGTTAAAGGGTTCCTTTGCAGGAACCCTTTGAATTTTGAGGTTTCCCTTCATTTTTCCCTACAGGGACACATGCATTTGGATCTCTAAATCAAACACAGTTTGTGCTAGCTGCTTGAAACTTTACTTCCTCCATTAGTTCTCAGTGCCCTCTCCATGCTTTGTTCCCTGTTGAAACAGCCCTAAGCAGAGGCAAGTAATATACACTTTCATTTGCATGCATCTGCATACCTTCCACCGAACTCGAATTTTACTGGAATCCCAGCAAATATCTTTTCCATTGAACTTGTTGATACTTGGGAGCAAAGACGAGTATACCAGTTCTTCAAAGGTGAAGCATTCGTTTGCATGAACACTTTGAATGTTTAGGTTTCACTTCGTTTTCTCTTATATGTATACATGCATTTGGCTCTCTAAATCGAACACGGTTTGTGCTCGCTGCTTGAAACTTGACTCCCTCAAGGAGTTCTCCTTGCAATCTCCATGTTTTGTTCCCTGTTGAAAGAGCCCTAAGAAGAGACCCCACAAATACACTGTCATTTGAAAGCGTTTGCTGAGCTTCCAACAAAACTCCGAGTTTACTGGAATCTCAGCAAATATGCTTTCACCCGATCTTGTTTCTACTTGGCAGGAAAGACAATTAGAGAAGTTGAACATGGCTGCCCCAATTTTGTCTTTCTACGTTGAATCGTTCGTTTGCAGGAACACTTTGAATTTTGAAGTTTCACTTGGTTTCCCCCTATACGGATACATGGATTTGGAATTCCAAATGAAACATGGTTTGTGCTAGCTGGTTGAAACTTGACTTACTCAATTAGTTCTCAATGTGCTCTCTTTGCTTTCTTCCCTGTTGACGTAGCCCTAAGCAGAGGTCAGAAAAATACACTTTCATTTGAAAGCGTTTGCAGAGTTTCGGCAAAACACCAAGTTCACTGGAATCTCAGCCAATATTGTTTTTCCACCCAATCCTGTGAACCTTTGGCATGGAAGATAAGTGTACGAGTTGCACATGGCTGCCCAAGTTTCGTCCTTCTAGGTTGACGCATTCATTTGAAGGAACAGTTTGAATTTTTAGGTTTCACTTCTTTTTACCCTATAGGGATATAGGCATTTGAAACTCTAAATCGAACACGGTTTGTGTTAGCTGCTTGAATCTTGACTCACTTAATGAAGCCTCAGGGTGCTCTCTAGGATTTGTTCCCTGTAGAAGGAGTCCTATGCAGAGGCAAGGAAAAGAGGTTATTCTGTAAGCGTTTGCTCAGCTTCCAAAGAATTCTGAATATACTGTAAATCCAGCAACTATTTTTCAACCGATCGTGTTGATTGATACTTGGCAGGAAAGACGAGTATATCACTTGCACTTGGCTGCCAACGTTTGTTCTTCTATGTTGAAGAGTTCATTTAGGGGAACACTTTGAATTTTTAGGTTTCAGTTTCTTTTCCCCTATAGGTGTGAATGCATTTGGAAACCTAAATGAAACACGGTTTGTGCGAGCTGCTTAAAACTTGACTCACTTAATTAATACTCAATGCATTCTCTACGCTTTGTTCCCTGTTGAAGTAGCCCTATGCGGAGGCAAGGAAAATACACTTTTCATTGAAAGTGTTTGCAGAGCTTCCACAGAATTCTGAGTTTACTGGAATCCCAGAAAGTAATTTATCACCTGATATTGTTGACACTTGGCAGGAACAATGAGTAGAGTACACCAGTTTCACTAGGCCACCCAAATTTCATCCTTCTAGGTTGAAGCATTCGTTTCCAGAAACCCTTTGCATTTTTAGGATTCACTTTGTTTTCCCCTACAGGGATACACACATTTGGAACTGTAAATCAAACCACGTTTGTGGTAGCTGCTTGAAACTTGAAATTCTCAGTTGGTACTCAGTGTGCTGTCTATGCTTTGTTCCCCGATGAAGTCGCCCTAAGAAGAGGCAAGGGATATACATTCTCCTTTTCAAGCATTTGCGTAGCTTCCACAGAACTCCGAGTTTACTGGCATCTCACCCAATACTTTTTCACCTGATCATGTTCATTCTTGGCAGTAAAGATGAGGACACCAGTGGCACATGGCAGCCCAAATTTCGTTTTTCTAGGTTAAAGGGTTCCTTTGCAGGAACCCTTTGAATTTTGAGGTTTCCCTTCATTTTTCCCTACAGGGACACATGCATTTGGATCTCTAAATCAAACACAGTTTGTGCTAGCTGCTTGAAACTTTACTTCCTCCATTAGTTCTCAGTGCCCTCTCCATGCTTTGTTCCCTGTTGAAACAGCCCTAAGCAGAGGCAAGTAATATACACTTTCATTTGCATGCATCTGCATACCTTCCACCGAACTCGAATTTTACTGGAATCCCAGCAAATATCTTTTCCATTGAACTTGTTGATACTTGGGAGCAAAGACGAGTATACCAGTTCTTCAAAGGTGAAGCATTCGTTTGCATGAACACTTTGAATGTTTAGGTTTCACTTCGTTTTCTCTTATATGTATACATGCATTTGGCTCTCTAAATCGAACACGGTTTGTGCTCGCTGCTTGAAACTTGACTCCCTCAAGGAGTTCTCCTTGCAATCTCCATGTTTTGTTCCCTGTTGAAAGAGCCCTAAGAAGAGACCCCACAAATACACTGTCATTTGAAAGCGTTTGCTGAGCTTCCAACAAAACTCCGAGTTTACTGGAATCTCAGCAAATATGCTTTCACCCGATCTTGTTTCTACTTGGCAGGAAAGACAATTAGAGAAGTTGAACATGGCTGCCCCAATTTTGTCTTTCTACGTTGAATCGTTCGTTTGCAGGAACACTTTGAATTTTGAAGTTTCACTTGGTTTCCCCCTATACGGATACATGGATTTGGAATTCCAAATGAAACATGGTTTGTGCTAGCTGGTTGAAACTTGACTTACTCAATTAGTTCTCAATGTGCTCTCTTTGCTTTCTTCCCTGTTGACGTAGCCCTAAGCAGAGGTCAGAAAAATACACTTTCATTTGAAAGCGTTTGCAGAGTTTCGGCAAAACACCAAGTTCACTGGAATCTCAGCCAATATTGTTTTTCCACCCAATCCTGTGAACCTTTGGCATGGAAGATAAGTGTACGAGTTGCACATGGCTGCCCAAGTTTCGTCCTTCTAGGTTGACGCATTCATTTGAAGGAACAGTTTGAATTTTTAGGTTTCACTTCTTTTTACCCTATAGGGATATAGGCATTTGAAACTCTAAATCGAACACGGTTTGTGTTAGCTGCTTGAATCTTGACTCACTTAATGAAGCCTCAGGGTGCTCTCTAGGATTTGTTCCCTGTAGAAGGAGTCCTATGCAGAGGCAAGGAAAAGAGGTTATTCTGTAAGCGTTTGCTCAGCTTCCAAAGAATTCTGAATATACTGTAAATCCAGCAACTATTTTTCAACCGATCGTGTTGATTGATACTTGGCAGGAAAGACGAGTATATCACTTGCACTTGGCTGCCAAAGTTTGTTCTTCTATGTTGAAGAGTTCATTTAGGGGAACACTTTGAATTTTTAGGTTTCAGTTTCTTTTCCCCTATAGGTGTGAATGCATTTGGAAACCTAAATCAAACACGGTTTGTGCTAGCTACTTAAAACTTGACTCACTTAATTAATACTCAATGCATTCTCTACGCTTTGTTCCCTGTTGAAGTAGCCCTATGCGGAGGCAAGGAAAATACACTTTTCATTGAAAGTGTTTGCAGAGCTTCCACAGAATTCTGAGTTTACTGGAATCCCAGAAAGTAATTTATCACCTGATATTGTTGACACTTGGCAGGAACAATGAGTAGAGTACACCAGTTTCACTAGGCCACCCAAATTTCATCCTTCTAGGTTGAAGCATTCGTTTCCAGAAACCCTTTGCATTTTTAGGATTCACTTTGTTTTCCCCTACAGGGATACACACATTTGGAACTGTAAATCAAACCACGTTTGTGGTAGCTGCTTGAAACTTGAAATTCTCAGTTGGTACTCAGTGTGCTGTCTATGCTTTGTTCCCCGATGAAGTCGCCCTAAGAAGAGGCAAGGGATATACATTCTCCTTTTCAAGCATTTGCGTAGCTTCCACAGAACTCCGAGTTTACTGGCATCTCACCCAATACTTTTTCACCTGATCATGTTCATTCTTGGCAGTAAAGATGAGGACACCAGTGGCACATGGCAGCCCAAATTTCGTTTTTCTAGGTTAAAGGGTTCCTTTGCAGGAACCCTTTGAATTTTGAGGTTTCCCTTCATTTTTCCCTACAGGGACACATGCATTTGGATCTCTAAATCAAACACAGTTTGTGCTAGCTGCTTGAAACTTTACTTCCTCCATTAGTTCTCAGTGCCCTCTCCATGCATTGTTCCCTGTTGAAACAGCCCTAAGCAGAGGCAAGTAATATACACTTTCATTTGCATGCATCTGCATACCTTCCACCGAACTCGAATTTTACTGGAATCGCAGCAAATATCTTTTCCATTGAACTTGTTGATACTTGGGAGCAAAGACGAGTATACCAGTTCTTCAAAGGAGAAGCATTCGTTTGCATGAACACTTTGAATGTTTAGGTTTCACTTCGTTTTCTCTTATATGTATACATGCATTTGGCTCTCTAAATCGAACACGGTTTGTGCTCGCTGCTTGAAACTTGACTCCCTCAAGGAGTTCTCCTTGCAATCTCCATGTTTTGTTCCCCGTTGAAAGAGCCCTAAGAAGAGACCCCACAAATACACTGTCATTTGAAAGCGTTTGCTGAGCTTCCAACAAAACTCCGAGTTTACTGGAATCTCAGCAAATATGTTTTCACCCGATCTTGTTTCTACTTGGCAGGAAAGACAATTAGAGAAGTTGAACATGGCTGCCCCAATTTTGTCTTTCTACGTTGAATCGTTCGTTTGCAGGAACACTTTGAATTTTGAAGTTTCACTTGGTTTCCCCCTATACGGATACATGGATTTGGAATTCCAAATGAAACATGGTTTGTGCTAGCTGGTTGAAACTTGACTTCCTCAATTAGTTCTCAATGTGCTCTCTTTGCTTTCTTCCCTGTTGACGTAGCCCTAAGCAGAGGTCAGAAAAATACACTTTCATTTGAAAGCGTTTGCAGAGTTTCGGCAAAACACCAAGTTCACTGGAATCTCAGCCAATATTGTTTTTCCACCCAATCCTGTGAACCTTTGGCATGGAAGATAAGTGTAGGAGTTGCACATGGCTGCCCAAGTTTCGTCCTTCTAGGTTGACGCATTCATTTGAAGGAACAGTTTGAATTTTTAGGTTTCACTTCTTTTTACCCTATAGGGATATAGGCATTTGAAACTCTAAATCGAACACGGTTTGTGTTAGCTGCTTGAATCTTGACTCACTTAATGAAGCCTCAGGGTGCTCTCTAGGATTTGTTCCCTGTAGAAGGAGTCCTATGCAGAGGCAAGGAAAAGAGGTTATTCTGTAAGCGTTTGCTCAGCTTCCAAAGAATTCTGAATATACTGTAAATTCAGCAACTATTTTTTCAACCGATCGTGTTGATTGATACTTGGCAGGAAAGACGAGTATATCACTTGCACTTGGCTGCCAAAGTTTGTTCTTCTATGTTGAAGAGTTCATTTAGGGGAACACTTTGAATTTTTAGGTTTCAGTTTCTTTTCCCCTATAGGTGTGAATGCATTTGGAAACCTAAATGAAACAAGGTTTGTGCTAGCTGCTTAAAACTTGACTCACTTTAATAATACTCAATGCATTCTCTACGCTTTGTTCCCTGTTGAAGTAGCCCTATGCGGAGGCAAGGAAAATACACTTTTCATTGAAAGTGTTTGCAGAGCGTCCACAGAATTCTGAGTTTACGGGAATCCCAGAAAGTAATTTATCACCTGATATTGTTGACACTTGGCAGGAACAATGAGTAGAGTACACCAGTTTCACTAGGCCACCCAAATTTCATCCTTCTAGGTTGAAGCATTCGTTTCCGGAAACCCTTTGCATTTTTAGGATTCACTTTGTTTTCCCCTACAGGGATACACACATTTGGAACTGTAAATCAAACCACGTTTGTGGTAGCTGCTTGAAACTTGAAATTCTCAGTTGGTACTCAGTGTGCTGTCTATGCTTTGTTCCCCGATGAAGTCGCCCTAAGAAGAGGCAAGGGATATACATTCTCCTTTTCAAGCATTTGCGTAGCTTCCACAGAACTCCGAGTTTACTGGCATCTCACCCAATACTTTTTCACCTGATCATGTTCATTCTTGGCAGTAAAGATGAGGACACCAGTGGCACATGGCAGCCCAAATTTCGTTTTTCTAGGTTAAAGGGTTCCTTTGCAGGAACCCTTTGAATTTTGAGGTTTCCCTTCATTTTTCCCTACAGGGACACATGCATTTGGATCTCTAAATCAAACACAGTTTGTGCTAGCTGCTTGAAACTTTACTTCCTCCATTAGTTCTCAGTGCCCTCTCCATGCTTTGTTCCCTGTTGAAACAGCCCTAAGCAGAGGCAAGTAATATACACTTTCATTTGCATGCATCTGCATACCTTCCACCGAACTCGAATTTTACTGGAATCCCAGCAAATATCTTTTCCATTGAACTTGTTGATACTTGGGTGCAAAGACGAGTATACCAGTTCTTCAAAGGTGAAGCATTCGTTTGCATGAACACTTTGAATGTTTAGGTTTCACTTCGTTTTCTCTTATATGTATACATGCATTTGGCTCTCTAAATCGAACACGGTTTGTGCTCGCTGCTTGAAACTTGACTCCCTCAAGGAGTTCTCCTTGCAATCTCCATGTTTTGTTCCCTGTTGAAAGAGCCCTAAGAAGAGACCCCACAAATACACTGTTATTTGAAAGCGTTTGCTGAGCTTCCAACAAAACTCCGAGTTTACTGGAATCTCAGCAAATATGTTTTCACCCGATCTTGTTTCTACTTGGCAGGAAAGACAATTAGAGAAGTTGAACATGGCTGCCCCAATTTTGTCTTTCTACGTTGAATCGTTCGTTTGCAGGAACACTTTGAATTTTGAAGTTTCACTTGGTTTCCCCCTATACGGATACATGGATTTGGAATTCCAAATGAAACATGGTTTGTGCTAGCTGGTTGAAACTTGACTTCCTCAATTAGTTCTCAATGTGCTCTCTTTGCTTTCTTCCCTGTTGACGTAGCCCTAAGCAGAGGTCAGAAAAATACACTTTCATTTGAAAGCGTTTGCAGAGTTTCGGCAAAACACCAAGTTCACTGGAATCTCAGCCAATATTGTTTTTCCACCCAATCCTGTGAACCTTTGGCATGGAAGATAAGTGTACGAGTTGCACATGGCTGCCCAAGTTTCGTCTTCTAGGTTGACGCATTCATTTGAAGGAACAGTTTGAATTTTTAGGTTTCACTTCTTTTTACCCTATAGGGATATAGGCATTTGAAACTCTAAATCGAACACGGTTTGTGTTAGCTGCTTGAATCTTGACTCACTTAATGAAGCCTCAGGGTGCTCTCTAGGATTTGTTCCCTGTAGAAGGAGTCCTATGCAGAGGCAAGGAAAAGAGGTTATTCTGTAAGCGTTTGCTCAGCTTCCAAAGAATTCTGAATATACTGTAAATCCAGCAACTATTTTTCAACCGATCGTGTTGATTGATACTTGGCAGGAAAGACGAGTATATCACTTGCACTTGGCTGCCAAAGTTTGTTCTTCTATGTTGAAGAGTTCATTTAGGGGAACACTTTGAATTTTTAGGTTTCAGTTTCTTTTCCTCTATAGGTGTGAATGCATTTGGAAACCTAAATCAAACACGGTTTGTGCTAGCTGCTTAAAACTTGACTCACTTAATTAATACTCAATGCATTCTCTACGCTTTGTTCCCTGTTGAAGTAGCCCTATGCGGAGGCAAGGAAAATACACTTTTCATTGAAAGTGTTTGCAGAGCTTCCACAGAATTCTGAGTTTACTGGAATCCCAGAAAGTAATTTATCACCTGATATTGTTGACACTTGGCAGGAACAATGAGTAGAGTACACCAGTTTCACTAGGCCACCCAAATTTCATCCTTCTAGGTTGAAGCATTCGTTTCCAGAAACCCTTTGCATTTTTAGGATTCACTTTGTTTTCCCCTACAGGGATACACACATTTGGAACTGTAAATCAAACCACGTTTGTGGTAGCTGCTTGAAACTTGAAATTCTCAGTTGGTACTCAGTGTGCTGTCTATGCTTTGTTCCCCGATGAAGTCGCCCTAAGAAGAGGCAAGGGATATACATTCTCCTTTTCAAGCATTTGCGTAGCTTCCACAGAACTCCGAGTTTACTGGCATCTCACCCAATACTTTTTCACCTGATCATGTTCATTCTTGGCAGTAAAGATGAGGACACCAGTGGCACATGGCAGCCCAAATTTCGTTTTTCTAGGTTAAAGGGTTCCTTTGCAGGAACCCTTTGAATTTTGAGGTTTCCCTTCATTTTTCCCTACAGGGACACATGCATTTGGATTCTCTAAATCAAACACAGTTTGTGCTAGCTGCTTGAAACTTTACTTCCTCCATTAGTTCTCAGTGCCCTCTCCATGCTTTGTTCCCTGTTGAAACAGCCCTAAGCAGAGGCAAGTAATATACACTTTCATTTGCATGCATCTGCATACCTTCCACCGAACTCGAATTTTACTGGAATCCCAGCAAATATCTTTTCCATTGAACTTGTTGATACTTGGGAGCAAAGACGAGTATACCAGTTCTTCAAAGGTGAAGCATTCGTTTGCATGAACACTTTGAATGTTTAGGTTTCACTTCGTTTTCTCTTATATGTATACATGCATTTGGATCTCTAAATCGAACACGGTTTGTGCTCGCTGCTTGAAACTTGACTCCCTCAAGGAGTTCTCCTTGCAATCTCCATGTTTTGTTCCCTGTTGAAAGAGCCCTAAGAAGAGACCCCACAAATACACTGTCATTTGAAAGCGTTTGCTGAGCTTCCAACAAAACTCCGAGTTTACTGGAATCTCAGCAAATATGTTTTCACCCGATCTTGTTTCTACTTGGCAGGAAAGACAATTAGAGAAGTTGAACATGGCTGCCCCAATTTTGTCTTTCTACGTTGAATCGTTCGTTTGCAGGAACACTTTGAATTTTGAAGTTTTCACTTGGTTTCCCCCTATACGGATACATGGATTTGGAATTCCAAATGAAACATGGTTTGTGCTAGCTGGTTGAAACTTGACTTCCTCAATTAGTTCTCAATGTGCTCTCTTTGCTTTCTTTCCCTGTTGACGTAGCCCTAAGCAGAGGTCAGAAAAATACACTTTCATTTGAAAGCGTTGCAGAGTTTCGGCAAAACACCAAGTTCACTGGAATCTCAGCCAATATTGTTTTTCCACCCAATCCTGTGAACCTTTGGCATGGAAGATAAGTGTACGAGTTGCACATGGCTGCCCAAGTTTCGTCCTTCTAGGTTGACGCATTCATTTGAAGGAACAGTTTGAATTTTT
This sequence comes from Marmota flaviventris, assembly GCF_047511675.1. NCBI lineage: Eukaryota > Metazoa > Chordata > Mammalia > Rodentia > Sciuridae > Marmota > Marmota flaviventris. Next base: position 36,315 of record NW_027287791.1, on the reverse strand, counting down.
AGGTTTCACTTCTTTTTACCCTATAGGGATATAGGCATTTGAAACTCTAAATCGAACACGGTTTGTGTTAGCTGCTTGAATCTTGACTCACTTAATGAAGCCTCAGGGTGCTCTCTAGGATTTGTTCCCTGTAGAAGGAGTCCTATGCAGAGGCAAGGAAAAGAGGTTATTCTGTAAGCGTTTGCTCAGCTTCCAAAGAATTCTGAATATACTGTAAATCCAGCAACTATTTTTCAACCGATCGTGTTGATTGATACTTGGCAGGAAAAGACGAGTATATCACTTGCACTTGGCTGCCAAAGTTTGTTCTTCTATGTTGAAGAGTTCATTTAGGGGAACACTTTGAATTTTTAGGTTTCAGTTTCTTTTCCCCTATAGGTGTGAATGCATTTGGAAACCTAAATGAAACACGGTTTGTGCTAGCTGCTTAAAACTTGACTCACTTAATTAATACTCAATGCCTTCTCTACGCTTTGTTCCCTGTTGAAGTAGCCCTATGCGGAGGCAAGGAAAATACACTTTTCATTGAAAGTGTTTGCAGAGCTTCCACAGAATTCTGAGTTTACTGGAATCCCAGAAAGTAATTTATCACCTGATATTGTTGACACTTGGCAGGAACAATGAGTAGAGTACACCAGTTTCACTAGGCCACCCAAATTTCATCCTTCTAGGTTGAAGCATTCGTTTCCAGAAACCCTTTGCATTTTTAGGATTCACTTTGTTTTCCCCTACAGGGATACACCACATTTGGAACTGTAAATCAAACCACGTTTGTGGTAGCTGCTTGAAACTTGAAATTCTCAGTTGGTACTCAGTGTGCTGTCTATGCTTTGTTCCCCGATGAAGTCGCCCTAAGAAGAGGCAAGGGATATACATTCTCCTTTTCAAGCATTTGCGTAGCTTCCACAGAACTCCGAGTTACTGGCATCTCACCCAATACTTTTTCACCTGATCATGTCATTCTTGGCAGTAAAGATGAGGACACCAGTGGCACATGGCAGCCCAAATTTCGTTTTGATAGGTTAAAGGGTTCCTTTGCAGGAACCCTTTGAATTTTGAGGTTTCCCTTCATTTTTCCCTACAGGGACACATGCATTTGGATCTCTAAATCAAACACAGTTTGTGCTAGCTGCTTGAAACTTTACTTCCTCCATTAGTTCTCAGTGCCCTCTCCATGCTTTGTTCCCTGTTGAAACAGCCCTAAGCAGAGGCAAGTAATATACACTTTCATTTGCATGCATCTGCATACCTTCCACCGAACTCGAATTTTACTGGAATCGCAGCAAATATCTTTTCCATTGAACTTGTTGATACTTGGGAGCAAAGACGAGTATACCAGTTCTTCAAAGGAGAAGCATTCGTTTGCATGAACACTTTGAATGTTTAGGTTTCACTTCGTTTTCTCTTATATGTATACATGCATTTGGCTCTCTAAATCGAACACGGTTTGTGCTCGCTGCTTGAAACTTGACTCCCTCAAGGAGTTCTCCTTGCAATCTCTATGCTTTGTTCCCCGTTGAAAGAGCCCTAAGAAGAGACCCCACAAATACACTGTCATTTGAAAGCGTTTGCTGAGCTTCCAACAAAACTCCGAGTTTACTGGAATCTCAGCAAATATGTTTTCACCCGATCTTGTTTCTACTTGGCAGGAAAGACAATTAGAGAAGTTGAACATGGCTGCCCCAATTTTGTCTTTCTACGTTGAATCATTCGTTTGCAGGAACACTTTGAATTTTGAAGTTTCACTTGGTTTCCCCTATACGGATACATGGATTTGGAATTCCAAATGAAACATGGTTTGTGCTAGCTGGTTGAAACTTGACTTCCTCAATTAGTTCTCAATGTGCTCTCTTTGCTTTCTTCCCTGTTGACGTAGCCCTAAGCAGAGGTCAGAAAAATACACTTTCATTGAAAGCGTTGCAGAGTTTCGGCAAAACACCAAGTTCACTGGAATCTCAGCCAATATTGTTTTTCCACCCAATCCTGTGAACCTTTGGCATGGAAGATAAGTGTACGAGTTGCACATGGCTGCCCAAGTTTCGTCCTTCTAGGTTGACGCATTCATTTGAAGGAACAGTTTGAATTTTTAGGTTTCACTTCTTTTTACCCTATAGGGATATAGGCATTTGAAACTCTAAATCGAACACGGTTTGTGTTAGCTGCTTGAATCTTGACTCACTTAATGAAGCCTCAGGGTGCTCTCTAGGATTTGTTCCCTGTAGAAGGAGTCCTATGCAGAGGCAAGGAAAAGAGGTTATTCTGTAAGCGTTTGCTCAGCTTCCCAAAGAATTCTGAATATACTGTAAATCCAGCAACTATTTTTCAACCGATCGTGTTGATTGATACTTGGCAGGAAAGACGAGTATATCACTTGCACTTGGCTGCCAAAGTTTGTTCTTCTATGTTGAAGAGTTCATTTAGGGAACACTTTGAATTTTTTAGGTTTCAGTTTCTTTTCCCCTATAGGTGTGAATGCATTTGGAAACCTAAATCAAACATGGTTTGTGCTAGCTGCTTAAAACTTGACTCACTTAATTAATACTCAATGCATTCTCTACGCTGTGTTCCCTGTTGAAGTAGCCCTATGCGGAGGCAAGGAAAATACACTTTTCATTGAAAGTGTTTGCAGAGCTTCCACAGAATTCTGAGTTTACTGGAATCCCAGAAAGTAATTTATCACCTGATATTGTTGACACTTGGCAGGAACAATGAGTAGAGTACACCAGTTTCACTAGGCCACCCAAATTTCATCCTTCTAGGTTGAAGCATTCGTTTCCAGAAACCGTTTGCATTTTTAGGATTCACTTTGGTTTTCCCCTACAGGGATACACACATTTGGAACTGTAAATCAAACCACGTTTGTGGTAGCTGCTTGAAACTTGAAATTCTCAGTTGGTACTCAGTGTGCTGTCTATGCTTTGTTCCCCGATGAAGTCGCCCTAAGAAGAGGCAAGGGATATACATTCTCCTTTTCAAGCATTTGCGTAGCTTCCACAGAACTCCGAGTTTACTGGCATCTCACCCAATACTTTTTCACCTGATCATGTTCATTCTTGGCAGTAAAGATGAGGACACCAGTGGCACATGGCAGCCCAAATTTCGTTTTTCTAGGTTAAAGGGTTCCTTTGCAGGAACCCTTTGAATTTTGAGGTTTCCCTTCATTTTTCCCTACAGGGACACATGCATTTGGATCTCTAAATCAAACACAGTTTGTGCTAGCTGCTTGAAACTTTACTTCCTCCATTAGTTCTCAGTGCCCTCTCCATGCTTTGTTCCCTGTTGAAACAGCCCTAAGCAGAGGCAAGTAATATACACTTTCATTTGCATGCATCTGCATACCTTCCACCGAACTCGAATTTTACTGGAATCCCAGCAAATATCTTTTCCATTGAACTTGTTGATACTTGGGAGCAAAGACGAGTATACCAGTTCTTCAAAGGAGAAGCATTCGTTTGCATGAACACTTTGAATGTTTAGGTTTCACTTCGTTTTCTCTTATATGTATACATGCATTTGGCTCTCTAAATCGAACACGGTTTGTGCTCGCTGCTTGAAACTTGACTCCCTCAAGGAGTTCTCCTTGCAATCTCTATGCTTTGTTCCCCGTTGAAAGAGCCCTAAGAAGAGACCCCACAAATACACTGTCATTTGAAAGCGTTTGCTGAGCTTCCAACAAAACTCCGAGTTTACTGGAATCTCAGCAAATATGTTTTCACCCGATCTTGTTTCTACTTGGCAGGAAAGACAATTAGAGAAGTTGAACATGGCTGCCCCAATTTTGTCTTTCTACGTTGAATCGTTCGTTTGCAGGAACACTTTGAATTTTGAAGTTTCACTTGGTTTCCCCCTATACGGATACATGGATTTGGAATTCCAAATGAAACATGGTTTGTGCTAGCTGGTTGAAACTTGACTTCCTCAATTAGTTCTCAATGTGCTCTCTTTGCTTTCTTCCCTGTTGACGTAGCCCTAAGCAGAGGTCAGAAAAATACACTTTCATTTGAAAGCGTTTGCAGAGTTTCGGCAAAACACCAAGTTCACTGGAATCTCAGCCAATATTGTTTTTCCACCCAATCCTGTGAACCTTTGGCATGGAAGATAAGTGTACGAGTTGCACATGGCTGCCCAAGTTTCGTCCTTCTAGGTTGACGCATTCATTTGAAGGAACAGTTTGAATTTTTAGGTTTCACTTCTTTTTACCCTATAGGGATATAGGCATTTGAAACTCTAAATCGAACACGGTTTGTGTTAGCTGCTTGAATCTTGACTCACTTAATGAAGCCTCAGGGTGCTCTCTAGGATTTGTTCCCTGTAGAAGGAGTCCTATGCAGAGGCAAGGAAAAGAGGTTATTCTGTAAGCGTTTGCTCAGCTTCCAAAGAATTCTGAATATACTGTAAATCCAGCAACTATTTTTCAACCGATCGTGTTGATTGATACTTGGCAGGAAAGACGAGTATATCACTTGCACTTGGCTGCCAAAGTTTGTTCTTCTATGTTGAAGAGTTCATTTAGGGGAACACTTTGAATTTTTAGGTTTCAGTTTCTTTTCCCCTATAGGTGTGAATGCATTTGGAAACCTAAATGAAACACGGTTTGTGCTAGCTGCTTAAAACTTGACTCACTTAATTAATACTCAATGCCTTCTCTACGCTTTGTTCCCTGTTGAAGTAGCCCTATGCGGAGGCAAGGAAAATACACTTTTCATTGAAAGTGTTTGCAGAGCTTCCACAGAATTCTGAGTTTACTGGAATCCCAGAAAGTAATTTATCACCTGATATTGTTGACACTTGGCAGGAACAATGAGTAGAGTACACCAGTTTCACTAGGCCACCCAAATTTCATCCTTCTAGGTTGAAGCATTCGTTTCCAGAAACCCTTTGCATTTTTAGGATTCACTTTGGTTTTCCCCTACAGGGATACACACATTTGGAACTGTAAATCAAACCACGTTTGTGGTAGCTGCTTGAAACTTGAAATTCTCAGTTGGTACTCAGTGTGCTGTCTATGCTTTGTTCCCCGATGAAGTCGCCCTAAGAAGAGGCAAGGGATATACATTCTCCTTTTCAAGCATTTGCGTAGCTTCCACAGAACTCCGAGTTTACTGGCATCTCACCCAATACTTTTTCACCTGATCATGTTCATTCTTGGCAGTAAAGATGAGGACACCAGTGGCACATGGCAGCCCAAATTTCGTTTTTCTAGGTTAAAGAAAGGAACCCTTTGAATTTTGAGGTTTCCCTTCATTTTTCCCTACAGGGACACATGCATTTGGATCTCTAAATCAAACACAGTTTGTGCTAGCTGCTTGAAACTTTACTTCCTCCATTAGTTCTCAGTGCCCTCTCCATGCTTTGTTCCCTGTTGAAACAGCCCTAAGCAGAGGCAAGTAATATACACTTTCATTTGCATGCATCTGCATACCTTCCACCGAACTCGAATTTTACTGGAATCCCAGCAAATATCTTTTCCATTGAACTTGTTGATACTTGGGAGCAAAGACGAGTATACCAGTTCTTCAAAGGAGAAGCATTCGTTTGCATGAACACTTTGAATGTTTAGGTTTCACTTCGTTTTCTCTTATATGTATACATGCATTTGGCTCTCTAAATCGAACACAGTTTGTGCTCGCTGCTTGAAACTTGACTCCCTCAAGGAGTTCTCCTTGCAATCTCTATGCTTTGTTCCCCGTTGAAAGAGCCCTAAGAAGAGACCCCACAAATACACTGTCATTTGAAAGCGTTTGCTGAGCTTCCAACAAAACTCCGAGTTTACTGGAATCTCAGCAAATATGTTTTCACCCGATCTTGTTTCTACTTGGCAGGAAAGACAATTAGAGAAGTTGAACATGGCTGCCCCAATTTTGTCTTTCTACGTTGAATCGTTCGTTTGCAGGAACACTTTGAATTTTGAAGTTTCACTTGGTTTCCCCCTATACGGATACATGGATTTGGAATTCCAAATGAAACATGGTTTGTGCTAGCTGGTTGAAACTTGACTTCCTCAATTAGTTCTCAATGTGCTCTCTTTGCTTTCTTCCCTGTTGACGTAGCCCTAAGCAGAGGTCAGAAAAATACACTTTCATTTGAAAGCGTTTGCAGAGTTTCGGCAAAACACCAAGTTCACTGGAATCTCAGCCAATATTGTTTTTCCACCCAATCCTGTGAACCTTTGGCATGGAAGATAAGTGTACGAGTTGCACATGGCTGCCCAAGTTTCGTCCTTCTAGGTTGACGCATTCATTTGAAGGAACAGTTTGAATTTTTAGGTTTCACTTCTTTTTACCCTATAGGGATATAGGCATTTGAAACTCTAAATCGAACACGGTTTGTGTTAGCTGCTTGAATCTTGACTCACTTAATGAAGCCTCAGGGTGCTCTCTAGGATTTGTTCCCTGTAGAAGGAGTCCTATGCAGAGGCAAGGAAAAGAGGTTATTCTGTAAGCGTTTGCTCAGCTTCCAAAGAATTCTGAATATACTGTAAATCCAGCAACTATTTTTCAACCGATCGTGTTGATTGATACTTGGCAGGAAAGACGAGTATATCACTTGCACTTGGCTGCCAAAGTTTGTTCTTCTATGTTGAAGAGTTCATTTAGGGGAACACTTTGAATTTTTAGGTTTCAGTTTCTTTTCCCCTATAGGTGTGAATGCATTTGGAAACCTAAATGAAACACGGTTTGTGCTAGCTGCTTAAAACTTGACTCACTTAATTAATACTCAATGCCTTCTCTACGCTTTGTTCCCTGTTGAAGTAGCCCTATGCGGAGGCAAGGAAAATACACTTTTCATTGAAAGTGTTTGCAGAGCTTCCACAGAATTCTGAGTTTACTGGAATCCCAGAAAGTAATTTATCACCTGATATTGTTGACACTTGGCAGGAACAATGAGTAGAGTACACCAGTTTCACTAGGCCACCCAAATTTCATCCTTCTAGGTTGAAGCATTCGTTTCCAGAAACCCTTTGCATTTTTAGGATTCACTTTGTTTTCCCCTACAGGGATACACACATTTGGAACTGTAAATCAAACCACGTTTGTGGTAGCTGCTTGAAACTTGAAATTCTCAGTTGGTACTCAGTGTGCTGTCTATGCTTTGTTCCCCGATGAAGTCGCCCTAAGAAGAGGCAAGGGATATACATTCTCCTTTTCAAGCATTTGCGTAGCTTCCACAGAACTCCGAGTTTACTGGCATCTCACCCAATACTTTTTCACCTGATCATGTTCATTCTTGGCAGTAAAGATGAGGACACCAGTGGCACATGGCAGCCCAAATTTCGTTTTGATAGGTTAAAGGGTTCCTTTGCAGGAACCCTTTGAATTTTGAGGTTTCCCTTCATTTTTCCCTACAGGGACACATGCATTTGGATCTCTAAATCAAACACAGTTTGTGCTAGCTGCTTGAAACTTTACTTCCTCCATTAGTTCTCAGTGCCCTCTCCATGCTTTGTTCCCTGTTGAAACAGCCCTAAGCAGAGGCAAGTAATATACACTTTCATTTGCATGCATCTGCATACCTTCCACCGAACTCGAATTTTAATGGAATCGCAGCAAATATCTTTTCCATTGAACTTGTTGATACTTGGGAGCAAAGACGAGTATACCAGTTCTTCAAAGGAGAAGCATTCGTTTGCATGAACACTTTGAATGTTTAGGTTTCACTTCGTTTTCTCTTATATGTATACATGCATTTGGCTCTCTAAATCGAACACGGTTTGTGCTCGCTGCTTGAAACTTGACTCCCTCAAGGAGTTCTCCTTGCAATCTCTATGCTTTGTTCCCCGTTGAAAGAGCCCTAAGAAGAGACCCCACAAATACACTGTCATTTGAAAGCGTTTGCTGAGCGTCCAACAAAACTCCGAGTTTACTGGAATCTCAGCAAATATGTTTTCACCCGATCTTGTTTCTACTTGGCAGGAAAGACAATTAGAGAAGTTGAACATGGCTGCCCCAATTTTGTCTTTCTACGTTGAATCGTTCGTTTGCAGGAACACTTTGAATTTTGAAGTTTCACTTGGTTTCCCCCTATACGGATACATGGATTTGGAATTCCAAATGAAACATGGTTTGTGCTAGCTGGTTGAAACTTGACTTCCTCAATTAGTTCTCAATGTGCTCTCTTTGCTTTCTTCCCTGTTGACGTAGCCCTAAGCAGAGGTCAGAAAAATACACTTTCATTTGAAAGCGTTTGCAGAGTTTCGGCAAAACACCAAGTTCACTGGAATCTCAGCCAATATTGTTTTTCCACCCAATCCTGTGAACCTTTGGCATGGAAGATAAGTGTACGAGTTGCACATGGCTGCCCAAGTTTCGTCCTTCTAGGTTGACGCATTCATTTGAAGGAACAGTTTGAATTTTTAGGTTTCACTTCTTTTTACCCTATAGGGATATAGGCATTTGAAACTCTAAATCGAACACGGTTTGTGTTAGCTGCTTGAATCTTGACTCACTTAATGAAGCCTCAGGGTGCTCTCTAGGATTTGTTCCCTGTAGAAGGAGTCCTATGCAGAGGCAAGGAAAAGAGGTTATTCTGTAAGCGTTTGCTCAGCTTCCAAAGAATTCTGAATATACTGTAAATCCAGCAACTATTTTTCAACCGATCGTGTTGATTGATACTTGGCAGGAAAGACGAGTATATCACTTGCACTTGGCTGCCAAAGTTTGTTCTTCTATGTTGAAGAGTTCATTTAGGGGAACACTTTGAATTTTTAGGTTTCAGTTTCTTTTCCCCTATAGGTGTGAATGCATTTGGAAACCTAAATGAAACACGGTTTGTGCTAGCTGCTTAAAACTTGACTCACTTAATTAATACTCAATGCCTTCTCTACGCTTTGTTCCCTGTTGAAGTAGCCCTATGCGGAGGCAAGGAAAATACACTTTTCATTGAAAGTGTTTGCAGAGCTTCCACAGAATTCTGAGTTTACTGGAATCCCAGAAAGTAATTTATCACCTGATATTGTTGACACTTGGCAGGAACAATGAGTAGAGTACACCAGTTTCACTAGGCCACCCAAATTTCATCCTTCTAGGTTGAAGCATTCGTTTCCAGAAACCCTTTGCATTTTTAGGATTCACTTTGGTTTTCCCCTACAGGGATACACACATTTGGAACTGTAAATCAAACCACGTTTGTGGTAGCTGCTTGAAACTTGAAATTCTCAGTTGGTACTCAGTGTGCTGTCTATGCTTTGTTCCCCGATGAAGTCGCCCTAAGAAGAGGCAAGGGATATACATTCTCCTTTTCAAGCATTTGCGTAGCTTCCACAGAACTCCGAGTTTACTGGCATCTCACCCAATACTTTTTCACCTGATCATGTTCATTCTTGGCAGTAAAGATGAGGACACCAGTGGCACATGGCAGCCCAAATTTCGTTTTTCTAGGTTAAAGGGTTCCTTTGCAGGAACCCTTTGAATTTTGAGGTTTCCCTTCATTTTTCCCTACAGGGACACATGCATTTGGATCTCTAAATCAAACACAGTTTGTGCTAGCTGCTTGAAACTTTACTTCCTCCATTAGTTCTCAGTGCCCTCTCCATGCTTTGTTCCCTGTTGAAACAGCCCTAAGCAGAGGCAAGTAATATACACTTTCATTTGCATGCATCTGCATACCTTCCACCGAACTCGAATTTTACTGGAATCCTAACAAATATCTTTTCCATTGAACTTGTTGATACTTGGGAGCAAAGACGAGTATACCAGTTCTTCAAAGGAGAAGCATTCGTTTGCATGAACACTTTGAATGTTTAGGTTTCACTTCGTTTTCTCTTATATGTATACATGCATTTGGATCTCTAAATCGAACACGGTTTGTGCTCGCTGCTTGAAACTTGACTCCCTCAAGGAGTTCTCCTTGCAATCTCTATGCTTTGTTCCCCGTTGAAAGAGCCCTAAGAAGAGACCCCACAAATACACTGTCATTTGAAAGCGTTTGCTGAGCTTCCAACAAAACTCCGAGTTTACTGGAATCTCAGCAAATATGTTTTCACCCGATCTTGTTTCTACTTGGCAGGAAAGACAATTAGAGAAGTTGAACATGGCTGCCCCAATTTTGTCTTTCTACGTTGAATCGTTCGTTTGCAGGAACACTTTGAATTTTGAAGTTTCACTTGGTTTCCCCCTATACGGATACATGGATTTGGAATTCCAAATGAAACATGGTTTGTGCTAGCTGGTTGAAACTTGACTTCCTCAATTAGTTCTCAATGTGCTCTCTTTGCTTTCTTCCCTGTTGACGTAGCCCTAAGCAGAGGTCAGAAAAATACACTTTCATTTGAAAGCGTTTGCAGAGTTTCGGCAAAACACCAAGTTCACTGGAATCTCAGCCAATATTGTTTTTCCACCCAATCCTGTGAACCTTTGGCATGGAAGATAAGTGTACGAGTTGCACATGGCTGCCCAAGTTTCGTCCTTCTAGGTTGACGCATTCATTTGAAGGAACAGTTTGAATTTTTAGGTTTCACTTCTTTTTACCCTATAGGGATATAGGCATTTGAAACTCTAAATCGAACACGGTTTGTGTTAGCTGCTTGAATCTTGACTCACTTAATGAAGCCTCAGGGTGCTCTCTAGGATTTGTTCCCTGTAGAAGGAGTCCTATGCAGAGGCAAGGAAAAGAGGTTATTCTGTAAGCGTTTGCTCAGCTTCCAAAGAATTCTGAATATACTGTAAATCCAGCAACTATTTTTCAACCGATCGTGTTGATTGATACTTGGCAGGAAAGACGAGTATATCACTTGCACTTGGCTGCCAAAGTTTGTTCTTCTATGTTGAAGAGTTCATTTAGGGGAACACTTTCAATTTTTAGGTTTCAGTTTCTTTTCCCCTATAGGTGTGAATGCATTTGGAAACCTAAATGAAACACGGTTTGTGCTAGCTGCTTAAAACTTGACTCACTTAATTAATACTCAATGCATTCTCTACGCTTTGTTCCCTGTTGAAGTAGCCCTATGCGGAGGCAAGGAAAATACACTTTTCATTGAAAGTGTTTGCAGAGCTTCCACAGAATTCTGAGTTTACTGGAATCCCAGAAAGTAATTTATCACCTGATATTGTTGACACTTGGCAGGAACAATGAGTAGAGTACACCAGTTTCACTAGGCCACCCAAATTTCATCCTTCTAGGTTGAAGCATTCGTTTCCAGAAACCCTTTGCGTTTTTAGGATTCACTTTGGTTTTCCCCTACAGGGATACACACATTTGGAACTGTAAATCAAACCACGTTTGTGGTAGCTGCTTGAAACTTGAAATTCTCAGTTGGTACTCAGTGTGCTGTCTATGCTTTGTTCCCCGATGAAGTCGCCCTAAGAAGAGGCAAGGGATATACATTCTCCTTTTCAAGCATTTGCGTAGCTTCCACAGAACTCCGAGTTTACTGGCATCTCACCCAATACTTTTTCACCTGATCATGTTCATTCTTGGCAGTAAAGATGAGGACACCAGTGGCACATGGCAGCCCAAATTTCGTTTTTCTAGGTTAAAGGGTTCCTTTGCAGGAACCCTTTGAATTTTGAGGTTTCCCTTCATTTTTCCCTACAGGGACACATGCATTTGGATCTCTAAATCAAACACAGTTTGTGCTAGCTGCTTGAAACTTTACTTCCTCCATTAGTTCTCAGTGCCCTCTCCATGCTTTGTTCCCTGTTGAAACAGCCCTAAGCAGAGGCAAGTAATATACACTTTCATTTGCATGCATCTGCATACCTTCCACCGAACTCGAATTTTACTGGAATCGCAGCAAATATCTTTTCCATTGAACTTGTTGATACTTGGGAGCAAAGACGAGTATACCAGTTCTTCAAAGGTGAAGCATTCGTTTGCATGAACACTTTGAATGTTTAGGTTTCACTTCGTTTTCTCTTATATGTATACATGCATTTGGCTCTCTAAATCGAACACGGTTTGTGCTCGCTGCTTGAAACTTGACTCCCTCAAGGAGTTCTCCTTGCAATCTCTATGCTTTGTTCCCCGTTGAAAGAGCCCTAAGAAGAGACCCCACAAATACACTGTCATTTGAAAGCGTTTGCTGAGCTTCCAACAAAACTCCGAGTTTACTGGAATCTCAGCAAATATGTTTTCACCCGATCTTGTTTCTACTTGGCAGGAAAGACAATTAGAGAAGTTGAACATGGCTGCCCCAATTTTGTCTTTCTACGTTGAATCGTTCGTTTGCAGGAACACTTTGAATTTTGAAGTTTCACTTGGTTTCCCCCTATACGGATACATGGATTTGGAATTCCAAATGAAACATGGTTTGTGCTAGCTGGTTGAAACTTGACTTCCTCAATTAGTTCTCAATGTGCTCTCTTTGCTTTCTTCCCTGTTGACGTAGCCCTAAGCAGAGGTCAGAAAAATACACTTTCATTTGAAAGCGTTTGCAGAGTTTCGGCAAAACACCAAGTTCACTGGAATCTCAGCCAATATTGTTTTTCCACCCAATCCTGTGAACCTTTGGCATGGAAGATAAGTGTACGAGTTGCACATGGCTGCCCAAGTTTCGTCCTTCTAGGTTGACGCATTCATTTGAAGGAACAGTTTGAATTTTTAGGTTTCACTTCTTTTTACCCTATAGGGATATAGGCATTTGAAACTCTAAATCGAACACGGTTTGTGTTAGCTGCTTGAATCTTGACTCACTTAATGAAGCCTCAGGGTGCTCTCTAGGATTTGTTCCCTGTAGAAGGAGTCCTATGCAGAGGCAAGGAAAAGAGGTTATTCTGTAAGCGTTTGCTCAGCTTCCAAAGAATTCTGAATATACTGTAAATCCAGCAACTATTTTTCAACCGATCGTGTTGATTGATACTTGGCAGGAAAGACGAGTATATCACTTGCACTTGGCTGCCAAAGTTTGTTCTTCTATGTTGAAGAGTTCATTTAGGGGAACACTTTGAATTTTTAGGTTTCAGTTTCTTTTCCCCTATAGGTGTGAATGCATTTGGAAACCTAAATGAAACACGGTTTGTGCTAGCTGCTTAAAACTTGACTCACTTAATTAATACTCAATGCCTTCTCTACGCTTTGTTCCCTGTTGAAGTAGCCCTATGCGGAGGCAAGGAAAATACACTTTTCATTGAAAGTGTTTGCAGAGCTTCCACAGAATTCTGAGTTTACTGGAATCCCAGAAAGTAATTTATCACCTGATATTGTTGACACTTGGCAGGAACAATGAGTAGAGTACACCAGTTTCACTAGGCCACCCAAATTTCATCCTTCTAGGTTGAAGCATTCGTTTCCAGAAACCCTTTGCGTTTTTAGGATTCACTTTGTTTTCCCCTACAGGGATACACACATTTGGAACTGTAAATCAAACCACGTTTGTGGTAGCTGCTTGAAACTTGAAATTCTCAGTTGGTACTCAGTGTGCTGTCTATGCTTTGTTCCCCGATGAAGTCGCCCTAAGAAGAGGCAAGGGATATACATTCTCCTTTTCAAGCATTTGCGTAGCTTCCACAGAACTCCGAGTTTACTGGCATCTCACCCAATACTTTTTCACCTGATCATGTTCATTCTTGGCAGTAAAGATGAGGACACCAGTGGCACATGGCAGCCCAAATTTCGTTTTTCTAGGTTAAAGGGTTCCTTTGCAGGAACCCTTTGAATTTTGAGGTTTCCCTTCATTTTTCCCTACAGGGACACATGCATTTGGATCTCTAAATCAAACACAGTTTGTGCTAGCTGCTTGAAACTTTACTTCCTCCATTAGTTCTCAGTGCCCTCTCCATGCTTTGTTCCCTGTTGAAACAGCCCTAAGCAGAGGCAAGTAATATACACTTTCATTTGCATGCATCTGCATACCTTCCACCGAACTCGAATTTTACTGGAATCCCAGCAAATATCTTTTCCATTGAACTTGTTGATACTTGGGAGCAAAGACGAGTATACCAGTTCTTCAAAGGTGAAGCATTCGTTTGCATGAACACTTTGAATGTTTAGGTTTCACTTCGTTTTCTCTTATATGTATACATGCATTTGGCTCTCTAAATCGAACACGGTTTGTGCTCGCTGCTTGAAACTTGACTCCCTCAAGGAGTTCTCCTTGCAATCTCTATGCTTTGTTCCCCGTTGAAAGAGCCCTAAGAAGAGACCCCACAAATACACTGTCATTTGAAAGCGTTTGCTGAGCTTCCAACAAAACTCCGAGTTTACTGGAATCTCAGCAAATATGTTTTCACCCGATCTTGTTTCTACTTGGCAGGAAAGACAATTAGAGAAGTTGAACATGGCTGCCCCAATTTTGTCTTTCTACGTTGAATCGTTCGTTTGCAGGAACACTTTGAATTTTGAAGTTTCACTTGGTTTCCCCCTATACGGATACATGGATTTGGAATTCCAAATGAAACATGGTTTGTGCTAGCTGGTTGAAACTTGACTTCCTCAATTAGTTCTCAATGTGCTCTCTTTGCTTTCTTCCCTGTTGACGTAGCCCTAAGCAGAGGTCAGAAAAATACACTTTCATTTGAAAGCGTTTGCAGAGTTTCGGCAAAACACCAAGTTCACTGGAATCTCAGCCAATATTGTTTTTCCACCCAATCCTGTGAACCTTTGGCATGGAAGATAAGTGTACGAGTTGCACATGGCTGCCCAAGTTTCGTCCTTCTAGGTTGACGCATTCATTTGAAGGAACAGTTTGAATTTTTAGGTTTCACTTCTTTTTACCCTATAGGGATATAGGCATTTGAAACTCTAAATCGAACACGGTTTGTGTTAGCTGCTTGAATCTTGACTCACTTAATGAAGCCTCAGGGTGCTCTCTAGGATTTGTTCCCTGTAGAAGGAGTCCTATGCAGAGGCAAGGAAAAGAGGTTATTCTGTAAGCGTTTGCTCAGCTTCCAAAGAATTCTGAATATACTGTAAATCCAGCAACTATTTTTCAACCGATCGTGTTGATTGATACTTGGCAGGAAAGACGAGTATATCACTTGCACTTGGCTGCCAAAGTTTGTTCTTCTATGTTGAAGAGTTCATTTAGGGGAACACTTTGAATTTTTAGGTTTCAGTTTCTTTTCCCCTATAGGTGTGAATGCATTTGGAAACCTAAATGAAACACGGTTTGTGCTAGCTGCTTAAAACTTGACTCACTTAATTAATACTCAATGCCTTCTCTACGCTTTGTTCCCTGTTGAAGTAGCCCTATGCGGAGGCAAGGAAAATACACTTTTCATTGAAAGTGTTTGCAGAGCTTCCACAGAATTCTGAGTTTACTGGAATCCCAGAAAGTAATTTATCACCTGATATTGTTGACACTTGGCAGGAACAATGAGTAGAGTACACCAGTTTCACTAGGCCACCCAAATTTCATCCTTCTAGGTTGAAGCATTCGTTTCCAGAAACCCTTTGCGTTTTTAGGATTCACTTTGTTTTCCCCTACAGGGATACACACATTTGGAACTGTAAATCAAACCACGTTTGTGGTAGCTGCTTGAAACTTGAAATTCTCAGTTGGTACTCAGTGTGCTGTCTATGCTTTGTTCCCCGATGAAGTCGCCCTAAGAAGAGGCAAGGGATATACATTCTCCTTTTCAAGCATTTGCGTAGCTTCCACAGAACTCCGAGTTTACTGGCATCTCACCCAATACTTTTTCACCTGATCATGTTCATTCTTGGCAGTAAAGATGAGGACACCAGTGGCACATGGCAGCCCAAATTTCGTTTTTCTAGGTTAAAGGGTTCCTTTGCAGGAACCCTTTGAATTTTGAGGTTTCCCTTCATTTTTCCCTACAGGGACACATGCATTTGGATCTCTAAATCAAACACAGTTTGTGCTAGCTGCTTGAAACTTTACTTCCTCCATTAGTTCTCAGTGCCCTCTCCATGCTTTGTTCCCTGTTGAAACAGCCCTAAGCAGAGGCAAGTAATATACACTTTCATTTGCATGCATCTGCATACCTTCCACCGAACTCGAATTTTACTGGAATCCCAGCAAATATCTTTTCCATTGAACTTGTTGATACTTGGGAGCAAAGACGAGTATACCAGTTCTTCAAAGGTGAAGCATTCGTTTGCATGAACACTTTGAATGTTTAGGTTTCACTTCGTTTTCTCTTATATGTATACATGCATTTGGCTCTCTAAATCGAACACGGTTTGTGCTCGCTGCTTGAAACTTGACTCCCTCAAGGAGTTCTCCTTGCAATCTCTATGCTTTGTTCCCCGTTGAAAGAGCCCTAAGAAGAGACCCCACAAATACACTGTCATTTGAAAGCGTTTGCTGAGCTTCCAACAAAACTCCGAGTTTACTGGAATCTCAGCAAATATGTTTTCACCCGATCTTGTTTCTACTTGGCAGGAAAGACAATTAGAGAAGTTGAACATGGCTGCCCCAATTTTGTCTTTCTACGTTGAATCGTTCGTTTGCAGGAACACTTTGAATTTTGAAGTTTCACTTGGTTTCCCCCTATACGGATACATGGATTTGGAATTCCAAATGAAACATGGTTTGTGCTAGCTGGTTGAAACTTGACTTCCTCAATTAGTTCTCAATGTGCTCTCTTTGCTTTCTTCCCTGTTGACGTAGCCCTAAGCAGAGGTCAGAAAAATACACTTTCATTTGAAAGCGTTTGCAGAGTTTCGGCAAAACACCAAGTTCACTGGAATCTCAGCCAATATTGTTTTTCCACCCAATCCTGTGAACCTTTGGCATGGAAGATAAGTGTACGAGTTGCACATGGCTGCCCAAGTTTCGTCCTTCTAGGTTGACGCATTCATTTGAAGGAACAGTTTGAATTTTTAGGTTTCACTTCTTTTTACCCTATAGGGATATAGGCATTTGAAACTCTAAATCGAACACGGTTTGTGTTAGCTGCTTGAATCTTGACTCACTTAATGAAGCCTCAGGGTGCTCTCTAGGATTTGTTCCCTGTAGAAGGAGTCCTATGCAGAGGCAAGGAAAAGAGGTTATTCTGTAAGCGTTTGCTCAGCTTCCAAAGAATTCTGAATATACTGTAAATCCAGCAACTATTTTTCAACCGATCGTGTTGATTGATACTTGGCAGGAAAGACGAGTATATCACTTGCACTTGGCTGCCAAAGTTTGTTCTTCTATGTTGAAGAGTTCATTTAGGGGAACACTTTGAATTTTTAGGTTTCAGTTTCTTTTCCCCTATAGGTGTGAATGCATTTGGAAACCTAAATGAAACACGGTTTGTGCTAGCTGCTTAAAACTTGACTCACTTAATTAATACTCAATGCCTTCTCTACGCTTTGTTCCCTGTTGAAGTAGCCCTATGCGGAGGCAAGGAAAATACACTTTTCATTGAAAGTGTTTGCAGAGCTTCCACAGAATTCTGAGTTTACTGGAATCCCAGAAAGTAATTTATCACCTGATATTGTTGACACTTGGCAGGAACAATGAGTAGAGTACACCAGTTTCACTAGGCCACCCAAATTTCATCCTTCTAGGTTGAAGCATTCGTTTCCAGAAACCCTTTGCGTTTTTAGGATTCACTTTGTTTTCCCCTACAGGGATACACACATTTGGAACTGTAAATCAAACCACGTTTGTGGTAGCTGCTTGAAACTTGAAATTCTCAGTTGGTACTCAGTGTACTGTCTATGCTTTGTTCCCCGATGAAGTCGCCCTAAGAAGAGGCAAGGGATATACATTCTCCTTTTCAAGCATTTGCGTAGCTTCCACAGAACTCCGAGTTTACTGGCATCTCACCCAATACTTTTTCACCTGATCATGTTCATTCTTGGCAGTAAAGATGAGGACACCAGTGGCACATGGCAGCCCAAATTTCGTTTTTCTAGGTTAAAGGGTTCCTTTGCAGGAACCCTTTGAATTTTGAGGTTTCCCTTCATTTTTCCCTACAGGGACACATGCATTTGGATCTCTAAATCAAACACAGTTTGTGCTAGCTGCTTGAAACTTTACTTCCTCCATTAGTTCTCAGTGCCCTCTCCATGCTTTGTTCCCTGTTGAAACAGCCCTAAGCAGAGGCAAGTAATATACACTTTCATTTGCATGCATCTGCATACCTTCCACCGAACTCGAATTTTACTGGAATCCCAGCAAATATCTTTTCCATTGAACTTGTTGATACTTGGGAGCAAAGACGAGTATACCAGTTCTTCAAAGGTGAAGCATTCGTTTGCATGAACACTTTGAATGTTTAGGTTTCACTTCGTTTTCTCTTATATGTATACATGCATTTGGCTCTCTAAATCGAACACGGTTTGTGCTCGCTGCTTGAAACTTGACTCCCTCAAGGAGTTCTCCTTGCAATCTCTATGCTTTGTTCCCCGTTGAAAGAGCCCTAAGAAGAGACCCCACAAATACACTGTCATTTGAAAGCGTTTGCTGAGCTTCCAACAAAACTCCGAGTTTACTGGAATCTCAGCAAATATGTTTTCACCCGATCTTGTTTCTACTTGGCAGGAAAGACAATTAGAGAAGTTGAACATGGCTGCCCCAATTTTGTCTTTCTACGTTGAATCGTTCGTTTGCAGGAACACTTTGAATTTTGAAGTTTCACTTGGTTTCCCCCTATACGGATACATGGATTTGGAATTCCAAATGAAACATGGTTTGTGCTAGCTGGTTGAAACTTGACTTCCTCAATTAGTTCTCAATGTGCTCTCTTTGCTTTCTTCCCTGTTGACGTAGCCCTAAGCAGAGGTCAGAAAAATACACTTTCATTTGAAAGCGTTTGCAGAGTTTCGGCAAAACACCAAGTTCACTGGAATCTCAGCCAATATTGTTTTTCCACCCAATCCTGTGAACCTTTGGCATGGAAGATAAGTGTACGAGTTGCACATGGCTGCCCAAGTTTCGTCCTTCTAGGTTGACGCATTCATTTGAAGGAACAGTTTGAATTTTTAGGTTTCACTTCTTTTTACCCTATAGGGATATAGGCATTTGAAACTCTAAATCGAACACGGTTTGTGTTAGCTGCTTGAATCTTGACTCACTTAATGAAGCCTCAGGGTGCTCTCTAGGATTTGTTCCCTGTAGAAGGAGTCCTATGCAGAGGCAAGGAAAAGAGGTTATTCTGTAAGCGTTTGCTCAGCTTCCAAAGAATTCTGAATATACTGTAAATCCAGCAACTATTTTTCAACCGATCGTGTTGATTGATACTTGGCAGGAAAGACGAGTATATCACTTGCACTTGGCTGCCAAAGTTTGTTCTTCTATGTTGAAGAGTTCATTTAGGGGAACACTTTGAATTTTTAGGTTTCAGTTTCTTTTCCCCTATAGGTGTGAATGCATTTGGAAACCTAAATGAAACACGGTTTGTGCTAGCTGCTTAAAACTTGACTCACTTAATTAATACTCAATGCCTTCTCTACGCTTTGTTCCCTGTTGAAGTAGCCCTATGCGGAGGCAAGGAAAATACACTTTTCATTGAAAGTGTTTGCAGAGCTTCCACAGAATTCTGAGTTTACTGGAATCCCAGAAAGTAATTTATCACCTGATATTGTTGACACTTGGCAGGAACAATGAGTAGAGTACACCAGTTTCACTAGGCCACCCAAATTTCATCCTTCTAGGTTGAAGCATTCGTTTCCAGAAACCCTTTGCGTTTTTAGGATTCACTTTGTTTTCCCCTACAGGGATACACACATTTGGAACTGTAAATCAAACCACGTTTGTGGTAGCTGCTTGAAACTTGAAATTCTCAGTTGGTACTCAGTGTGCTGTCTATGCTTTGTTCCCCGATGAAGTCGCCCTAAGAAGAGGCAAGGGATATACATTCTCCTTTTCAAGCATTTGCGTAGCTTCCACAGAACTCCGAGTTTACTGGCATCTCACCCAATACTTTTTCACCTGATCATGTTCATTCTTGGCAGTAAAGATGAGGACACCAGTGGCACATGGCAGCCCAAATTTCGTTTTTCTAGGTTAAAGGGTTCCTTTGCAGGAACCCTTTGAATTTTGAGGTTTCCCTTCATTTTTCCCTACAGGGACACATGCATTTGGATCTCTAAATCAAACACAGTTTGTGCTAGCTGCTTGAAACTTTACTTCCTCCATTAGTTCTCAGTGCCCTCTCCATGCTTTGTTCCCTGTTGAAACAGCCCTAAGCAGAGGCAAGTAATATACACTTTCATTTGCATGCATCTGCATACCTTCCACCGAACTCGAATTTTACTGGAATCCCAGCAAATATCTTTTCCATTGAACTTGTTGATACTTGGGAGCAAAGACGAGTATACCAGTTCTTCAAAGGTGAAGCATTCGTTTGCATGAACACTTTGAATGTTTAGGTTTCACTTCGTTTTCTCTTATATGTATACATGCATTTGGCTCTCTAAATCGAACACGGTTTGTGCTCGCTGCTTGAAACTTGACTCCCTCAAGGAGTTCTCCTTGCAATCTCTATGCTTTGTTCCCCGTTGAAAGAGCCCTAAGAAGAGACCCCACAAATACACTGTCATTTGAAAGCGTTTGCTGAGCTTCCAACAAAACTCCGAGTTTACTGGAATCTCAGCAAATATGTTTTCACCCGATCTTGTTTCTACTTGGCAGGAAAGACAATTAGAGAAGTTGAACATGGCTGCCCCAATTTTGTCTTTCTACGTTGAATCGTTCGTTTGCAGGAACACTTTGAATTTTGAAGTTTCACTTGGTTTCCCCCTATACGGATACATGGATTTGGAATTCCAAATGAAACATGGTTTGTGCTAGCTGGTTGAAACTTGACTTCCTCAATTAGTTCTCAATGTGCTCTCTTTGCTTTCTTCCCTGTTGACGTAGCCCTAAGCAGAGGTCAGAAAAATACACTTTCATTTGAAAGCGTTTGCAGAGTTTCGGCAAAACACCAAGTTCACTGGAATCTCAGCCAATATTGTTTTTCCACCCAATCCTGTGAACCTTTGGCATGGAAGATAAGTGTACGAGTTGCACATGGCTGCCCAAGTTTCGTCCTTCTAGGTTGACGCATTCATTTGAAGGAACAGTTTGAATTTTTAGGTTTCACTTCTTTTTACCCTATAGGGATATAGGCATTTGAAACTCTAAATCGAACACGGTTTGTGTTAGCTGCTTGAATCTTGACTCACTTAATGAAGCCTCAGGGTGCTCTCTAGGATTTGTTCCCTGTAGAAGGAGTCCTATGCAGAGGCAAGGAAAAGAGGTTATTCTGTAAGCGTTTGCTCAGCTTCCAAAGAATTCTGAATATACTGTAAATCCAGCAACTATTTTTCAACCGATCGTGTTGATTGATACTTGGCAGGAAAGACGAGTATATCACTTGCACTTGGCTGCCAAAGTTTGTTCTTCTATGTTGAAGAGTTCATTTAGGGGAACACTTTGAATTTTTAGGTTTCAGTTTCTTTTCCCCTATAGGTGTGAATGCATTTGGAAACCTAAATGAAACACGGTTTGTGCTAGCTGCTTAAAACTTGACTCACTTAATTAATACTCAATGCCTTCTCTACGCTTTGTTCCCTGTTGAAGTAGCCCTATGCGGAGGCAAGGAAAATACACTTTTCATTGAAAGTGTTTGCAGAGCTTCCACAGAATTCTGAGTTTACTGGAATCCCAGAAAGTAATTTATCACCTGATATTGTTGACACTTGGCAGGAACAATGAGTAGAGTACACCAGTTTCACTAGGCCACCCAAATTTCATCCTTCTAGGTTGAAGCATTCGTTTCCAGAAACCCTTTGCGTTTTTAGGATTCACTTTGTTTTCCCCTACAGGGATACACACATTTGGAACTGTAAATCAAACCACGTTTGTGGTAGCTGCTTGAAACTTGAAATTCTCAGTTGGTACTCAGTGTGCTGTCTATGCTTTGTTCCCCGATGAAGTCGCCCTAAGAAGAGGCAAGGGATATACATTCTCCTTTTCAAGCATTTGCGTAGCTTCCACAGAACTCCGAGTTTACTGGCATCTCACCCAATACTTTTTCACCTGATCATGTTCATTCTTGGCAGTAAAGATGAGGACACCAGTGGCACATGGCAGCCCAAATTTCGTTTTTCTAGGTTAAAGGGTTCCTTTGCAGGAACCCTTTGAATTTTGAGGTTTCCCTTCATTTTTCCCTACAGGGACACATGCATTTGGATCTCTAAATCAAACACAGTTTGTGCTAGCTGCTTGAAACTTTACTTCCTCCATTAGTTCTCAGTGCCCTCTCCATGCTTTGTTCCCTGTTGAAACAGCCCTAAGCAGAGGCAAGTAATATACACTTTCATTTGCATGCATCTGCATACCTTCCACCGAACTCGAATTTTACTGGAATCCCAGCAAATATCTTTTCCATTGAACTTGTTGATACTTGGGAGCAAGGACGAGTATACCAGTTCTTCAAAGGTGAAGCATTCGTTTGCATGAACACTTTGAATGTTTAGGTTTCACTTCGTTTTCTCTTATATGTATACATGCATTTGGATCTCTAAATCGAACACGGTTTGTGCTCGCTGCTTGAAACTTGACTCCCTCAAGGAGTTCTCCTTGCAATCTCTATGCTTTGTTCCCCGTTGAAAGAGCCCTAAGAAGAGACCCCACAAATACACTGTCATTTGAAAGCGTTTGCTGAGCTTCCAACAAAACTCCGAGTTTACTGGAATCTCAGCAAATATGTTTTCACCCGATCTTGTTTCTACTTGGCAGGAAAGACAATTAGAGAAGTTGAACATGGCTGCCCCAATTTTGTCTTTCTACGTTGAATCGTTCGTTTGCAGGAACACTTTGAATTTTGAAGTTTCACTTGGTTTCCCCCTATACGGATACATGGATTTGGAATTCCAAATGAAACATGGTTTGTGCTAGCTGGTTGAAACTTGACTTACTCAATTAGTTCTCAATGTGCTCTCTTTGCTTTCTTCCCTGTTGACGTAGCCCTAAGCAGAGGTCATCAAAATACACTTTCATTTGAAAGCGTTTGCAGAGTTTCGGCAAAACACCAAGTTCACTGGAATCTCAGCCAATATTGTTTTTCCACCCAATCCTGTGAACCTTTGGCATGGAAGATAAGTGTACGAGTTGCACATGGCTGCCCAAGTTTCGTCCTTCTAGGTTGACGCATTCATTTGAAGGAACAGTTTGAATTTTTAGGTTTCACTTCATTTACCCTATAGGGATATAGGCATTTGAAACTCTAAATCGAACACGGTTTGTGTTAGCTGCTTGAATCTTGACTCACTTAATGAAGCCTCAGGGTGCTCTCTAGGATTTGTTCCCTGTAGAAGGAGTCCTATGCAGAGGCAAGGAAAAGAGGTTATTCTGTAAGCGTTTGCTCAGCTTCCAAAGAATTCTGAATATACTGTAAATTCAGCAACTATTTTTCAACCGATCGTGTTGATTGATACTTGGCAGGAAAGACGAGTATATCACTTGCACTTGGCTGCCAAAGTTTGTTCTTCTATGTTGAAGAGTTCATTTAGGGGAACACTTATAATTTTTAGGTTTCAGTTTCTTTTCCCCTATAGGTGTGAATGCATTTGGAAACCTAAATGAAACACGGTTTGTGCTAGCTGCTTAAAACTTGACTCACTTAATTAATACTCAATGCCTTCTCTACGCTTTGTTCCCTGTTGAAGTAGCCCTATGCGGAGGCAAGGAAAATACACTTTTCATTGAAAGTGTTTGCAGAGCTTCCACAGAATTCTGAGTTTACTGGAATCCCAGAAAGTAATTTATCACCTGATATTGTTGACACTTGGCAGGAACAATGAGTAGAGTACACCAGTTTCACTAGGCCACCCAAATTTCATCCTTCTAGGTTGAAGCATTCGTTTCCAGAAACCCTTTGCATTTTTAGGATTCACTTTGGTTTTCCCCTACAGGGATACACACATTTGGAACTGTAAATCAAACCACGTTTGTGGTAGCTGCTTGAAACTTGAAATTCTCAGTTGGTACTCAGTGTGCTGTCTATGCTTTGTTCCCCGATGAAGTCGCCCTAAGAAGAGGCAAGGGATATACATTCTCCTTTTCAAGCATTTGCGTAGCTTCCACAGAACTCCGAGTTTACTGGCATCTCACCCAATACTTTTTCACCTGATCATGTTCATTCTTGGCAGTAAAGATGAGGACACCAGTGGCACATGGCAGCCCAAATTTCGTTTTTCTAGGTTAAAGGGTTCCTTTGCAGGAACCCTTTGAATTTTGAGGTTTCCCTTCATTTTTCCCTACAGGGACACATGCATTTGGATCTCTAAATCAAACACAGTTTGTGCTAGCTGCTTGAAACTTTACTTCCTCCATTAGTTCTCAGTGCCCTCTCCATGCTTTGTTCCCTGTTGAAACAGCCCTAAGCAGAGGCAAGTAATATACACTTTCATTTGCATGCATCTGCATACCTTCCACCGAACTCGAATTTTACTGGAATCCCAGCAAATATCTTTTCCATTGAACTTGTTGATACTTGGGAGCAAAGACGAGTATACCAGTTCTTCAAAGGTGAAGCATTCGTTTGCATGAACACTTTGAATGTTTAGGTTTCACTTCGTTTTCTCTTATATGTATACATGCATTTGGATCTCTAAATCGAACACGGTTTGTGCTCGCTGCTTGAAACTTGACTCCCTCAAGGAGTTCTCCTTGCAATCTCTATGCTTTGTTCCCCGTTGAAAGAGCCCTAAGAAGAGACTGCCGCAGTCCGGCTGCAGCAAAATAACCGGGGGGTGACGAATAACTTGTGTACGTTGATACAGCAGGAGTGGAAGCCGTTTATTGTAGGACAGGAGCAGTATTTATACATTCCACACAGCTTATCTAATTAACATAAACTAGATACATCAGTCAACCAATCAGGAATCTCCACACTTAATGGCTCGCTTTTGTTACTTCTCAAACCACTCCCTCTGGCATTTTGCCAGGCACCATCCAGACTTGTTTATGAACTCTTAACATTCCCCTGGCAAAATGCCAGGTGTTATTTTGACTTGTTTACAGTCTCTAACATTTCCCCCTTTTGTTTAATTTAAATAACGACCATAGTGGTTTTTACAAAAACACCATAAATAACCTGTTACAAACAGAAAGGAAGGATACAAAATGTCACAATACCAAGCCATTTGATGGCTCCATGTAAGAAGCCCTTGGAAAAATTTTACCAGCAATGACACCATTTGCAAAGATACCGAGTTACAATTTGTTGTAGATTACAGTTTGTTGTCTCAGTCCAGGTAAAGCAGTGTCTCAAATAGATTAACTCACAGTCCAGGTAAATCACAGTCCAGGTAAGTTCTGCAGGCAGCTAGCTTAAATCACAGTCCAGGTAAGTTCTGCAGGCAGCTAGCTTAAATCACAGTCCAGGTAAGTTCTGCAGGCAGCTAGCCTAAGCTGTAGTAGCAGAAACAGCAACAGCTCCGAAGTATCGTCCGGTTTTCAGCAACACTGGAAATTCTTCCACCTTGGTCTTTACCGGCACTGTGACGAAGGCAGGAACTCCGGATGGCTAAAGAAAATCCTGTAGCATTCTACTAACAAAACAACCTTCTGAACAATTTAGTACATTATCTCAAGGTTTTTTTGCATTTGAAATAAGCATTAATAGTGCTCATTACTCATCAGCTTCCAGGTGTGGGAGAATCATTGTAGTTTAGTTATTGGCATTGAAAATGACCAAACATCAGGGACACCAGTAGCATCTTCTGCTGGCTGTAGAGCCTGGGCAGCCCCAGATGGCCCTGGGGAGTGTCCCGGACTCAAACTGCTACTGGGCACAGGGAGCAAGAGCCTGGGAGACTGTGCCTCCAGGTCAGGTCTAGATTTGGGCTCGCAGCAGTGGAAGAGCCAGCTCCCCGGCCAGGAGGCGGGGAAGGGCCAGTCGCCGCTGCCTCTTGGAAAATCCTTGCTGCGCTGTGACCGGCTTGCACACTCGGCAGTTGCCTCTCCGCTTCACGCATCCTCCAGTAACGAAAAGTATTCAGTAATAGAATTTTGCTGCAACTTTTTTCCTGATAATCCTTCCTCCTCTGATAATCTTTCTTCTTCTGAACTTTCTGTTTCTTTCTGACTAGAGTTCCTGGGCTTCTATCAACACACGCCCTAACTATTCTTGGTTCCACTGGGGTGCCTTCTTCCCTTAGTAATTTACTTCTCACCCCTTCCATATTTTCATCATAAAGACAATACAATACACTGAGACAAAACAAGACACAAACATACTGTATCAATCTTCTCCATTTTCTCGAAATGGTCATTTTTCCTCTCACCCTATCTGCCTAGGGACGAGCAGATTGCTCCCGTCCTATCTATGGACGGGCAGCATTTTTTTTCGTCACTTACACCCGAGTGTCCCGGGGCTCCCCGTACGGGCCACCATCTGCCGCAGTCCGGCTGCAGCAAAATAACCGGGGGGTGACGAATAACTTGTGTACGTTGATACAGCAGGAGTGGAAGCCGTTTATTGTAGGACAGGAGCAGTATTTATACATTCCACACAGCTTATCTAATTAACATAAACTAGATACATCAGTCAACCAATCAGGAATCTCCACACTTAATGGCTCGCTTTTGTTACTTCTCAAACCACTCCCTCTGGCATTTTGCCAGGCACCATCCAGACTTGTTTATGAACCCTTAACATTCCCCTGGCAAAATGCCAGGTGTTATTTTGACTTGTTTACAGTCTCTAACAAGAGACCCCACAAATACACTGTCATTTGAAAGCGTTTGCTGAGCTTCCAACAAAACTCCGAGTTTACTGGAATCTCACAAATATGTTTTCACCCGATCTTGTTTCTACTTGGCAGGAAAGACAATTAGAGAAGTTGAACATGGCTGCCCCAATTTTGTCTTTCTACGTTGAATCGTTCGTTTGCAGGAACACTTTAAATTTTGAAGTTTCACTTGGTTTCCCCCTATACGGATACATGGATTTGGAATTCCAAATGAAACATGGTTTGTGCTAGCTGGTTGAAACTTGACTTCCTCAATTAGTTCTCAATGTGCTCTCTTTGCTTTCTTCCCTGTTGACGTAGCCCTAAGCAGAGGTCAGAAAAATACACTTTCATTTGAAAGCGTTTGCAGAGTTTCGGCAAAACACCAAGTTTACTGGAATCTCAGCCAATATTGTTTTTCCACCCAATCCTGTGAACCTTTGGCATGGAAGATAAGTATACGAGTTGCACATGGCTGCCCAAGTTTCGTCCTTCTAGGTTGACGCATTCATTTGAAGGAACAGTTTGAATTTTTAGGTTTCACTTCTTTTTACCCTATAGGGATATAGGCATTTGAAACTCTAAATCGAACACGGTTTGTGTTAGCTGCTTGAATCTTGACTCACTTAATGAAGCCTCAGGGTGCTCTCTAGGATTTGTTCCCTGTAGAAGGAGTCCTATGCAGAGGCAAGGAAAAGAGGTTATTCTGTAAGCGTTTGCTCAGCTTCCAAAGAATTCTGAATATACTGTAAATTCAGCAACTATTTTTCAACCGATCGTGTTGATTGATACTTGGCAGGAAAGACGAGTATATCACTTGCACTTGGCTGCCAAAGTTTGTTCTTCTATGTTGAAGAGTTCATTTAGGGGAACACTTTGAATTTTTAGGTTTCAGTTTCTTTTCCCCTATAGGTGTGAATGCATTTGGAAACCTAAATCAAACACGGTTTGTGCTAGCTGCTTAAAACTTGACTCCCTTAATTAATACTCAATGCATTCTCTACGCTTTGTTCCCTGTTGAAGTAGCCCTATGCGGAGGCAAGGAAAATACACTTTTCATTGAAAGTGTTTGCAGAGCTTCCACAGAATTCTGAGTTTACTGGAATCCCAGAAAGTAATTTATCACCTGATATTGTTGACACTTGGCAGGAACAATGAGTAGAGTACACCAGTTTCACTAGGCCACCCAAATTTCATCCTTCTAGGTTGAAGCATTCGTTTCCAGAAACCCTTTGCATTTTTAGGATTCACTTTGTTTTCCCCTACAGGGATACACACATTTGGAACTGTAAATCAAACCACGTTTGTGGTAGCTGCTTGAAACTTGAAATTCTCAGTTGGTACTCAGTGTGCTGTCTATGCTTTGTTCCCCGATGAAGTCACCCTAAGAAGAGGCAAGGGATATACATTCTCCTTTTCAAGCATTTGCGTAGCTTCCACAGAACTCCGAGTTTACTGGCATCTCACCCAATACTTTTTCACCTGATCATGTTCATTCTTGGCAGTAAAGATGAGGACACCAGTGGCACATGGCAGCCCAAATTTCGTTTTTCTAGGTTAAAGAAAGGAACCCTTTGAATTTTGAGGTTTCCCTTCATTTTTCCCTACAGGGACACATGCATTTGGATCTCTAAATCAAACACAGTTTGTGCTAGCTGCTTGAAACTTTACTTCCTCCATTAGTTCTCAGTGCCCTCTCCATGCTTTGTTCCCTGTTGAAACAGCCCTAAGCAGAGGCAAGTAATATACACTTTCATTTGCATGCATCTGCATACCTTCCACCGAACTCGAATTTTACTGGAATCCCAGCAAATATCTTTTCCATTGAACTTGTTGATACTTGGGAGCAAAGACGAGTATACCAGTTCTTCAAAGGGTGAAGCATTCGTTTGCATGAACACTTTGAATGTTTAGGTTTCACTTCGTTTTCTCTTATATGTATACATGCATTTGGCTCTCTAAATCGAACACGGTTTGTGCTCGCTGCTTGAAACTTGACTCCCTCAAGGAGTTCTCCTTGCAATCTCTATGCTTTGTTCCCCGTTGAAAGAGCCCTAAGAAGAGACCCCACAAATACACTGTCATTTGAAAGCGTTTGCTGAGCTTCCAACAAAACTCCGAGTTTACTGGAATCTCAGCAAATATGTTTTCACCCGATCTTGTTTCTACTTGGCAGGAAAGACAATTAGAGAAGTTGAACATGGCTGCCCCAATTTTGTCTTTCTACGTTGAATCGTTCGTTTGCAGGAACACTTTGAATTTTGAAGTTTCACTTGGTTTCCCCCTATACGGATACATGGATTTGGAATTCCAAATGAAACATGGTTTGTGCTAGCTGGTTGAAACTTGACTTACTCAATTAGTTCTCAATGTGCTCTCTTTGCTTTCTTCCCTGTTGACATAGCCCTAAGCAGAGGTCAGAAAAATACACTTTCATTTGAAAGCCTTTGCAGAGTTTCGGCAAAACACCAAGTTCACTGGAATCTCAGCCAATATTGTTTTTCCACCCAATCCTGTGAACCTTTGGCATGGAAGATAAGTATACGAGTTGCACATGGCTGCCCAAGTTTCGTCCTTCTAGGTTGACGCATTCATTTGAAGGAACAGTTTGAATTTTTAGGTTTCACTTCTTTTTACCCTATAGGGATATAGGCATTTGAAACTCTAAATCGAACACGGTTTGTGTTAGCTGCTTGAATCTTGACTCACTTAATGAAGCCTCAGGGTGCTCTCTAGGATTTGTTCCCTGTAGAAGGAGTCCTATGCAGAGGCAAGGAAAAGAGGTTATTCTGTAAGCGTTTGCTCAGCTTCCAAAGAATTCTGAATATACTGTAAATTCAGCAACTATTTTTCAACCGATCGTGTTGATTGATACTTGGCAGGAAAGACGAGTATATCACTTGCACTTGGCTGCCAAAGTTTGTTCTTCTATGTTGAAGAGTTCATTTAGGGGAACACTTTGAATTTTTAGGTTTCAGTTTCTTTTCCCCTATAGGTGTGAATGCATTTGGAAACCTAAATCAAACACAGTTTGTGCTAGCTGCTTAAAACTTGACTCCCTTAATTAATACTCAATGCATTCTCTACGCTTTGTTCCCTGTTGAAGTAGCCCTATGCGGAGGCAAGGAAAATACACTTTTCATTGAAAGTGTTTGCAGAGCTTCCACAGAATTCTGAGTTTACTGGAATCCCAGAAAGTAATTTATCACCTGATATTGTTGACACTTGGCAGGAACAATGAGTAGAGTACACCAGTTTCACTAGGCCACCCAAATTTCATCCTTCTAGGTTGAAGCATTCGTTTCCAGAAACCCTTTGCATTTTTAGGATTCACTTTGTTTTCCCCTACAGGGATACACACATTTGGAACTGTAAATCAAACCACGTTTGTGGTAGCTGCTTGAAACTTGAAATTCTCAGTTGGTACTCAGTGTGCTGTCTATGCTTTGTTCCCCGATGAAGTCGCCCTAAGAAGAGGCAAGGGATATACATTCTCCTTTCAAGCATTTGCGTAGCTTCCACAGAACTCCGAGTTTACTGGCATCTCACCCAATACTTTTTCACCTGATCATGTTCATTCTTGGCAGTAAAGATGAGGACACCAGTGGCACATGGCAGCCCAAATTTCGTTTTTCTAGGTTAAAGAAAGGAACCCTTTGAATTTTGAGGTTTCCCTTCATTTTTCCCTACAGGGACACATGCATTTGGATCTCTAAATCAAACACAGTTTGTGCTAGCTGCTTGAAACTTTACTTCCTCCATTAGTTCTCAGTGCCCTCTCCATGCTTTGTTCCCTGTTGAAACAGCCCTAAGCAGAGGCAAGTAATATACACTTTCATTTGCATGCATCTGCATACCTTCCACCGAACTCGAATTTTCTGGAATCCCAGCAAATATCTTTTCCATTGAACTTGTTGATACTTGGGAGCAAAGACGAGTATACCAGTTCTTCAAAGGTGAAGCATTCGTTTGCATGAACACTTTGAATGTTTAGGTTTCACTTCGTTTTCTCTTATATGTATACATGCATTTGGCTCTCTAAATCGAACACGGTTTGTGCTCGCTGCTTGAAACTTGACTCCCTCAAGGAAGTTCTCCTTGCAATCTCTATGCTTTGTTCCCCGTTGAAAGAGCCCTAAGAAGAGACCCCACAAATACACTGTCATTTGAAAGCGTTTGCTGAGCTTCCAACAAAACTCCGAGTTACTGGAATCTCAGCAAATATGTTTTCACCCGATCTTGTTTCTACTTGGCAGGAAAGACAATTAGAGAAGTTGAACATGGCTGCCCCAATTTTGTCTTTCTACGTTGAATCGTTCGTTTGCAGGAACACTTTGAATTTTGAAGTTTCACTTGGTTTCCCCCTATACGGATACATGGATTTGGAATTCCAAATGAAACATGGTTTGTGCTAGCTGGTTGAAACTTGACTTACTCAATTAGTTCTCAATGTGCTCTCTTTGCTTTCTTCCCTGTTGACGTAGCCCTAAGCAGAGGTCGGAAAAATACACTTTCATCTGAAAGCGTTTGCAGAGTTTCGGCAAAACACCAAGTTTACTGGAATCTCAGCCAATATTGTTTTTCCACCCAATCCTGTGAACCTTTGGCATGGAAGATAAGTATACGAGTTGCACATGGCTGCCCAAGTTTCGTCCTTCTAGGTTGACGCATTCATTTGAAGGAACAGTTTGAATTTTTAGGTTTCACTTCTTTTTACCCTATAGGGATATAGGCATTTGAAACTCTAAATCGAACACGGTTTGTGTTAGCTGCTTGAATCTTGACTCACTTAATGAAGCCTCAGGGTGCTCTAGGATTTGTTCCCTGTAGAAGGAGTCCTATGCAGAGGCAAGGAAAAGAGGTTATTCTGTAAGCGTTTGCTCAGCTTCCAAAGAATTCTGAATTACTGTAAATCCAGCAACTATTTTTCAACCGATCGTGTTGATTGATACTTGGCAGGAAAAGACGAGTATATCACTTGCACTTGGTGCCAAAGTTTGTTCTTCTATGTTGAAGAGTTCATTTAGGGAACACTTTGAATTTTTAGGTTTCAGTTTCTTTTCCCCTATAGTGTGAATGCATTTGGAAACCTAAATCAAACACGGTTTGTGCTAGCTGCTTAAAACTTGACTCCCTTAATTAATACTCAATGCATTCTCTACGCTTTGTTCCCTGTTGAAGTAGCCCTATGCGGAGGCAAGGAAAATACACTTTTCATTGAAAGTGTTTGCAGAGCTTCCACAGAATTCTGAGTTTACTGGAATCCCAGAAAGTAATTATCACCTGATATTGTTGACACTTGGCAGGAACAATGAGTAGAGTACACCAGTTTTCACTAGGCCACCCAAATTTCATCCTTCTAGGTTGAAGCATTCGTTTCCAGAAACCCTTTGCATTTTAGGATTCACTTTGTTTTCCCCTACAGGGATACACACATTTGGAACTGTAAATCAAACCACGTTTGTGGTAGCTGCTTGAAACTTGAAATTCTCAGGTTGGTACTCAGTGTGCTGTCTATGCTTTGTTTCCCCGATGAAGTCGCCCTAAGAAGAGGCAAGGGATATACTTCTCCTTTTCAAGCATTTGCGTAGCTTCCACAGAACTCCGAGTTTACTGGCATCTCACCCAATACTTTTTCACCTGATCATGTTCATTCTTGGCAGTAAAGATGAGGACACCAGTGGCACATGGCAGCCCAAATTTCGTTTTTCTAGGTTAAAGAAAGGAACCCTTTGAATTTTGAGGTTTCCCTTCATTTTTCCCTACAGGACACATGCATTTGGATCTCTAAATCAAACACAGTTTGTGCTAGCTGCTTGAAACTTTACTTCCTCCATTAGTTCTCAGTGCCCTCTCCATGCTTTGTTCCCTGTTTTGACAACAGCCCTAAGCAGAGGCAAGTAATATACACTTTCATTTGCATGCATCTGCATACCTTCCACCGAACTCGAATTTTACTGGAATCCCAGCAAATATCTTTTCCATTGAACTTGTAGATACTTGGGAGCAAAGACGAGTATACCAGTTCTTCAAAGTGAAGCATTCGTTTGCATGAACACTTTGAATGTTTAGGTTTCACTTCGTTTTCTCTTATATGTATACATGCATTTGGCTCTCTAAATCGAACACGGTTTGTGCTCGCTGCTTGAAACTTGACTCCCTCAAGGAGTTCTCCTTGCAATCTCTATGCTTTGTTCCCCCGTGAAAGAGCCTAAGAGAGACCCCACAAATACACTGTCATTTGAAAAGTCGTTGCTGAGCTTCCAACAAAACTCCGAGTTTACTGGAATCTCAGCAATATGTTTTCACCCGATCTTGTTTCTACTTGGCAGGAAAGACAATTAGAGAAGTTGACATTGCTGCCCCAATTTTGTCTTTCTATGTTGAATCGTTCGTTTGCAGGAACACTTTGAATTTTGAAGTTTCACTTGGGTTTCCCCCTATACGGATACATGGATTTGGATATCCAAATGAAACATGTTTGTGCTAGCTGGTTGAAACTTGACTTACTCAATTAGTTCTCAATGTGCTCTCTTTGCTTTCTTCCCTGTTGACATAGCCCTAAGCAGAGGTCAGAAAAATACACTTTCATTTGAAAGCCTTTGCAGAGTTTCGGCAAAACACCAAGTTCACTGTAATCTCAGCCAATTTGTTTTTCCACCCAATCCTGTGAACTTTGGCATGGAAGATAAGTATACGAGTTGCACATGGCTGCCCAAGTTTCGTCCTTCTAGGTTGACGCATTCATTGAAGGACAGTTTGAATTTTTAGGTTTCACTTCTTTTTGATCCTCTATAGGGTATATAGGCATTTGAAACTCTAAAATCGAACACGGTTTGTTGTTAGCTGCTTGAATCTTGACTCACTTAATGAAGCCTCAGGGTGATCTCTAGGATTTGTTCCCTTTAGAAGGATTCCTATGCAGAGGCAAGGAAAATGAGGTTATTCTGTAAGCGTTTGCTAAGCTTCCAAAGAATTCTGAATATACTGTAAATTTCAGCAACTATTTTTCAACCGATCGTGTTGATTGATACTTGGCAGGAAAGACGAGTATATCACTTGCACTTGGCTGCCTAAAGTTTGTTCTTCTATGTTGAAGTGTTCATTTAGGGGAACAACTTTGAATTTTTATGTTTCAGTTTCTTTTCCCTATAGTGTGAATGCATTTTGGAACCTAAATGAACATCGTTTGTGCTAGCTGCTTAAAACTTGACTCACTTAATTAATACTCAATGCATTCTCTACGCTTTGTTCCCTGTTGAAGTAGCCCTATGCGGAGGCAGGGAAAATACACTTTCATTGAAGTGTTTGCAGAGCTTCCACAGAATTCTGAGTTTACTGGAATCCCAGAAAGTAATTTATCACCTGATATTGTTGACACTTTGCAGGAACAATGAGTAGAGTACACCAGTTTCACTAGGCCACCCAAATTTCATCCTTCTAGGTTGAAGCATTCGTTTCCAGAAACCCTTTGCATTTTTAGGATTCACTTTGTTTTCCCTACAGGGATACACACATTTGGAACTAGTAAATCAAACCACGTTTGTGGTAGCTGCTTGAAACTTGAAATTCTCAGTTGGTACTCAGTGTGCTGTCTATGCTTTGTTCCCCGATGAAGTCGCCCTAAAGAAAGAGGCAAGGGATATACATTCTCCTTTTCAAGCATTTGCGTAGCTTCCACAGAACTCCGTGATTTTATCTGGCATCTCACCCAATACTTTTTCACCTGATCATGTTCATTCTTGGCAGTAAAGATGAGGACACCAGTGGCACATGGCAGCCCAAATTTCAGTTTTGATAGGTTAAAGGGTTCCTTTGCAGGAATCCTTTGAATTTTGAGGTTTCCCTTCATTTTTCCCTACAGGGACACATGCAATTTGGATCTCTAAATCAAACACAGTTTGTGCTAGCTGCTTGAAACTTTACTTCCTCCATTAGTTCTCAGTGCCCTCTCCATGCTTTGTTCCCTGTTGAAACAGCCCTAAGCAGAGGCAAGTAATATACACTTTCATTTGCATGCATCTGCATACCTTCCACCGAACTCGCAATTTTACTGGAATCCCAGCAAATATCTTTTCCATTGAACTTGTTGATACTTGGGGAGAAAGACGAGTAATACCAGTTCTTCAAAGGTGAAGCATTCGTTTGCTGAACACTTTGAATGTTTAGGTTTCACTTCGTTTTCTCTTATATGTATACATGCATTTGGATCTCTAAATCGAACACGGTTTGTGCTCGCTGCTTGAAACTTGACTCCCTCAAGGAGTTCTCCTTGCAATCTCTATGCTTGTTCCCGTTGAAAGAGCCTAAGAAGAGACCCACAAATACATGTCATTTGAAAGCGTTTGCTGAGCTTCCAACAAAAACTCCGAGTTTATGGAATCTCAGCAAATATGATTTCACCCGATCTTGTTTCTACTTGGCAGGAAAGACAATTAGAGAAGTTGAACATGGCTGCCCCAATTTTGTCTTTCTACTGTTGAATCGTTCGTTTGCAGACACTTTTGAATTTTGAAGTTTCCTTGGTTTCCCCCTATACGGATACATGGATTTGGAATTCCAAATGAAACATGGTTTGTGCTAGCTGGTTGAAACTTGACTTACTCAATTAGTTCTCAATGTGCTCTCTTTGCTTTCTTCCCTGTTGACGTAGCCCTAAGCAGAGGTCAGAAAAATACACTTTCATTTGAAAGCGTTTGCAGAGTTTCGGCAAAACCCCAGTTTACTTGAATCTCAGCCAATATTTGTTTTCCTCATTCCTGTGAACCTTTGGCATGGAAGATAAGTATACGATTTGCACATGGCTGCCCAAGTTTCGTCCTTCTAGGTGACGCATTCATTTGAAGGAACAGTTTGAATTTTTAGGTTTTCCACTTCTTTTTACCCTATAGGGATATAGGCATTTTAAACTCTAAATCGAACACGGTTTGTGTTAGCTGCTTGAATCTTGACTTCACTTAATGAAGTCTCAGGTGCTCTCAGTATTTGTTCCTGTTAGAAGGAGTCCTATGCAGAGTGCAAGGAAAAGAGGTTTATTCTGTAGCGTTTGCTCAGCTTCCAAAGAATTCTGATTACTGTAAATTCAGCTACTATTTTTCAACCGTCGTGTTGATTGATACTTGGCAGGAAAGACGAGTTATCACTTAGCACTTGGCTGCAAAGTTTGTTTCTTCTATGTTTGAAGAGTTCATTTAGGGGAACACTTTGAATTTTAAGGTTTCAGTTTCTTTTCCCCTATAGGTGTGAATGCATTTGGAAACCTAAATGAAACACAGGTTTTGTGCTAGCTGCTTAAACTTGACTCACTTAAATTAATACTCAATGCATCTCTACGCTTTGTTTCCCTGTTGAAGTAGCCCTATGCGGAGGCAAGGAAAATACTACTTTTCATTGAAAGTGTTTGCAGAGCTTCCACAGAATTCTGAGTTTACTGGAATCCCAGAAAGTAATTTATCACCTGATATTGTTGACACTTGGCAGGAACAATGAGTAGAGTACACCAGTTTCACTAGGCCACCCAAATTTCATCCTTCTAGGGTTGAAGCATTCGTTTCCAGAAACCCTTTGCATTTTTAGGATTCACTTTGTTTTCCCCTACAGGGATACACACATTTGGGAACTGTAAATCAAACCACGTTTGTGGTAGCTGCTTGAAACTTGAAATTCTCAGTTGGTACTCAGTGTGCTGTCTATGCTATGTTCCCCGATGAAGTCGCCCTAAAGAAGAGGCAATGGGATTATACATTCTCCTTTTCAAGCATTTGC